>NC_059206.1:10813364-10818364 GCF_020615455.1 Coregonus clupeaformis
CGGTGTATGTTGTGAACATTGTGTATCCAGTTAGCAGGGTGTATGTTGTGAACTTTGTGTATCCAGTTAGCAGGGTGTATGTTGTGAACATTGTTTATCCAGTTAGCAGGGTGTCTGTTGTGAACATTGTGTATCCAGTTAACATGGTGTATGTTGTGAACATTGTGTATCCAGTTAGCAGGGTGTATGTTGTGAACATTGTGTATCCAGTAAGCAGGGTGTCTGTTGTGAACATTGTGTATCCAGTTAGCAGGGTGTATGTTGTGAACATTGTGTATCCAGTTAGCAGGGTGTATGTTGTGAACATTGTGTATCCAGTTAACATGGTGTATGTTGTGAACATTGTGTATCCAGTTAGCAAAGTGTCTGTTGTGAACATTGTCTATCCAGTTAGCAGGGTGTATGTTGTGAACATTGTGTATCCAGTAAGCAGGGTGTCTGTTGTGAATGTTGTGTATCCAGTTAGCAGGGTGTATGTTGTGAACATTGTGTATCCAGTCAGCTGGGTGTCTGTTGTGAACATTGTGTATCCAGTTAGCACGGTGTCTGTTGTGAACATTGTGTATCCAGTTAGCAGGGTGTATGTTGTGAACATTGTGTATCCAGTTAGCAGGGTGTATGTTGTAAACTTTGTGTATCCAGTTAGCAGGGTGTATGTTGTGAACATTGTTTATCCAGTTAGCAGGGTGTCTGTTGTGAACATTGTGTATCCAGTTAACATGGTGTATGTTGTGAACATTGTGTATCCAGTTAGCAGGGTGTATGTTGTGAACATTGTGTATCCAGTTAGCAGGGTGTATGTTGTGAACTTTGTGTATCCAGTTAGCAGGGTGTATGTTGTGAACATTGTTTATCCAGTTAGCAGGGTGTCTGTTGTGAACATTGTGTATCCAGTTAACATGGTGTATGTTGTGAACATTGTATATCCAGTTAACATGGTGTATGTTGTGAACATTGTGTATCCAGTTAGCACAGTAACTGTTGTGAACATTGTGTATCCAGTTAGCAGGGTGTATGTTGTGAACATTGTGTATCCAGTTAGTAGGGTGTATGTTGTGAACATTGTGTATCCAGTTAGCAGGGTGTCTGTTGTGAACATTGTGTATCCAGTTAGCAGGGTGTATGTTGTGAACATTGTGTATCCAGTTAGTAGGGTGTATGTTGTGAACATTGTGTATCCAGTTAGCAGGGTGTCTGTTGTGAACATTGTGTATCCAGTTAGCAGGGTGTATGTTGTGAACATTGTGTATCCAGTTAGCAGGGTGTATGTTGTGAACATTGTGTATCCAGTTAACAGGGTGTATGTTGTGAACATTGTGTATCCAGTTAACAGGGTGTATGTTGTGAACATTGTGTATCCAGTTAGCAGGGTGTCTGTTGTGATCGTAAGCGTATGCTCCATGATTGTACCCTCATGCGCCCCTCTCTCCCCCCCTGTAGACGGTCACCACAGTGCTGACCCATGGAGCTCCTCCAGCGGTATGAACCAGCCTGGTTACAGCGGCATGCTGGGTAACTCCTCCCACGGCCCCCAGAGCAGCAGCTACTGTGGCACCCACCCACATGACCGGCTGGTGAGTATCCTCTCCTCCTTTCCTTTCCTTATCTCCTTCTCTTCTAATCTACTCTCCACCTCCTCTCCTCTCCACTTCCCTCTTCTCATTCTGTTCTCCTGCTACTTTCTGTGTCTCCTTGTCTCGCTCCATCAGTTGATCATTCCTTAGCCTTGGTATTCCTCCATACCATCTCACTCTTACTGCCTTTCACTCCTCTAGGTTCTAGATGGTTAGATGGTTAGTCTGAGGGTTGTAAAGGGTTAGATGTTCAATCTGAGGGTTCTAAAGGGTTAGATGTTCAGTCTGAGTGTTGTAAAGGGTTAGATGTTCAATCTGAGGGTTCTAAAGGGTTAGATGTTCAGTCTGAGGGTTCTAAAGGGTTAGATGTTCAGTCTGAGGGTTCTAAAGGGTTAGATGTTCAGTCTGAGGGTTGTAAAGGGTTAGATGTTCAGTCTGAGGGTTCTAAAGGGTTAGATGTTCAGTCTGAGGGTTCTAAAGGGTTAGATGTTCAGTCTGAGGGTTCTAAAGGGTTAGATGTTCAGTCTGAGGGTTGTAAAGGGTTAGATGTTCAGTCTGAGGGTTCTAAAGGGTTAGATGTTCAGTCTGAGGGTTCTAAAGGGTTAGATGTTCAGTCTGAGGGTTCTAAAGGGTTAGATGTTCAGTCTGAGGGTTCTAAAGGGTTAGATGTTCAGTCTGAGGGTTGTAAAGGGTTAGATGTTCAGTCTGAGGGTTGTAAAGGGTTAGATGTTCAGTCTGAGGGTTATAACGGTTTAGATGTTCAGTCTGAGGGTTGTAAAGGGTTAGATGTTCAATCTGAGGGTTCTAAAGGGTTAGATGTTCAATCTGTGGGTTCTAAAGGGTTAGATGTTCAGTCTGAGGGTTGTAAAGGGTTAGATGTTCAGTCTGAGGGTTGTAAAGGGTTAGATGTTCAGTCTGAGGGTTCTAAAGGGTTAGATGTTCAGTCTGAGGGTTCTAAAGGGTTAGATGTTCAGTCTGAGGGTTGTAAAGGGTTAGATGTTCAGTCTGAGGGTTGTAAAGGGTTAGATATTCAGTTTGAGGGTTGTAAAGGGTTAGATGTTCAGTCTGAGGGTTGTAAAGGGTTAGATGTTCAGTCTGAGGGTTGTAAAGGGTTAGATTTTCAGTCTGAGGGTTGTAAAGGGTTAGATGTTCAGTCTGAGGGTTGTAGAGGGTTAGATGTTCAGTCTGAGGGTTGTAAAGGGTTAGATGTTCAGTCTGAGGGTTGTTTCTCTCCCTCTCTACAGAGCTACCCGTCACACTCCTCGGCAGACATCAACCCCAGTCTTCCTCCCATGTCCAGTTTCCATCGTAGCACTGGCTCCAATCAGTACAGTACAGCTTCCTGCACTGCCACCACCAACGGCACAGAGAGCATCATGGGTAAGACCTGGGAACAAGGACACAGGGCTGCAGAAGACAGGACAGAAGACAGGACAGATCACAGGGCTGATTACAGGACTGAAGACAGGACAGAACACAGGGCTGATTACAGGACTGAAGACAGGACAGAACACAGGGCTGATTACAGTGGTAAGACCAGCTATGTGAATGATGGATGGACGGATGGACGGACAGACAGACAGGTAGACAGGTAGGCAGGCAGGCTGACAGACAGACAGACAGACAGACAGACAGACAGGTAGACAGACAGACAGACAGACAGACAGACAGACAGACAGACAGACAGACAGGCAGGCAGGCTGACAGACAGACAGACAGACAGACAGACAGACAGACAGACAGACAGACAGGTAGGCAGGCTGACAGACAGACAGACAGACAGACAGACAGACAGACAGACAGACAGACAGACAGACAGGCAGACAGACAGACAGACAGACAGACAGACAGACAGGTAGGCAGGTAGGCAGGCAGGCAGGCTAGACAGACAGACAGACAGACAGACAGACAGACAGACAGACAGACAGGCAGACAGACAGACAGACAGACAGACAGACAGACAGGCAGACAGACAGACAGACAGACAGACAGGCAGACAGACAGACAGACAGACAGGCAGGCAGGCAGACAGACAGACAGACAGACAGGTAGACAGGTAGGCAGGCAGGCTGACAGACAGACAGACAGACAGACAGACAGGTAGACAGGTAGGCAGGTAGGCAGGCAGGCTGACAGACAGACAGACAGACAGACAGACAGACAGACAGACAGACAGGCAGGCAGACAGACAGACAGACAGACAGACAGACAGACAGACAGACAGACAGACAGGCAGGCAGGCAGGCAGGCTGACAGACAGACAGGCAGGCAGGCAGGCAGGCAGACAGACAGACAGACAGGCAGGCAGGCAGACAGACAGGCAGGCAGGCAGGCAGACAGACAGACAGGCAGACAGACAGACAGACAGACAGACAGACAGACAGACAGACAGACAGACAGACAGGTAGGCTGACAGACAGATTGTCTGACTGACTGACTGACAAGTTATACACAGACCTACACACAGACAAACAGTTATACACATGGACCGACCGACAGACAGACAGACAGACAGACAGACAGACAGACAGACAGACAGACAGACAGACAGACAGACAGACAGGCAGACAGACAGACAGACAGGCAGACAGAAGTAGACAAGATGGACTGATTAACAGAGAAAGATAAACAGAGCCCTCATAAGGTTTTCACTCTTGCCATAATATCTGCTGTGATTAGCTGTGACATGTCTGGAGTGTCAGTCTGTGTTGTTCCTCTATTCCACCACAGACAACCCAGCATATGGTTCTGTGTTG
The DNA here is from genome assembly GCF_020615455.1 of Coregonus clupeaformis. Lineage (NCBI taxonomy): Eukaryota > Metazoa > Chordata > Actinopteri > Salmoniformes > Salmonidae > Coregonus > Coregonus clupeaformis. The sequence continues at coordinate 10,817,695 of NC_059206.1, forward strand.
TTCCTCTATTCCACCACAGACAACCCAGCATATGGTCCTGTGTTGTTCCTCTATTCCACCACAGACAACCCAGCATATGGTTCTGTGTTGTTCCTCTATTCCACCACAGACAACCCAGCATATGGTCCTGTGTTGTTCCTCTATTCCACCACAGACAACCCAGCATATGGTTCTGTGTTGTTCCTCAATTCCACCACAGACAACCCAGCATATGGTTCTGTGTTGTTCCTCTATTCCACCACAGACAACCCAACATATGGTCCTGTGTTGTTCCTCTATTCCACCACAGACAACCCAGCATATGGTTCTGTGTTGTTCCTCTATTCCACCACAGACAACCCAGCATATGGTCCTGTGTTATTCCTCTATTCCACCACAGACAACCCAACATATGGTCCTGTGTTGTTCCTCTATTCTACCACAGACAACCCAGCATATGGTCCTGTGTTGTTCCTCTATTCCACCACAGACAACCCAACATATGGTTCTGCTCTCTTTCAATCTCACTGTGCAAATAATAGAACAATGAGAAACAGATTGAACGCTTGTGTTTTTCTAACTGGACTTCTCCAACATTCCACAATGATTCTCTCTCTCTCTCTCTCTCTCTCTCTCGCTCTCTCTCTCTCTCTCTCTCTCTGTCTCTCTCTCTCTCTCTCTCTCTCTCTCT
>NC_059206.1:10823364-10830864 GCF_020615455.1 Coregonus clupeaformis
GTCTCACGTGGCAGTGTTTAGGACCACAGCATAGCCTGGTTCAGTCCAATCACCACTACTACACAGCACAGGTCCAGTCTCACGTGGCAGTGTTTAGGACCACAGCATAGCCTGGTTCAGTCCAATCACCACTACTACACAGCACAGGTCCAGTCTCACGTGGCAGTGTTTAGGACCACAGCATAGCCTGGTTCAGTCCAATCACCACTACTACACAGCACAGGTCCAGTCTCACATGGCAGTGTTTAGGACCACAGCATAGCCTGGTTCAGTCCAATCACCACTACTACACAGCACAGGTCCAGTCTCACGTGGCAGTGTTTAAGACCACAGCATAGCCTGGTTCAGTCCAATCACCACTACTACACAGCACAGGTCCAGTCTCACGTGGCAGTGTTTAGGACCACAGCATAGCCTGGTTCAGTCCAATCACCACTACTACACAGCACAGGTCCAGTCTCACGTGGCAGTGTTTAGGACCACAGCATAGCCTGGTTCAGTCCAATCACCACTACTACACAGCACAGGTCCAGTCTCACGTGGCAGTGTTTAGGACCACAGCATAGCCTGGTTCAGTTCAATCACCACTACTACACAGCACAGGTCCAGTCTCACGTGGCAGTGTTAAGGACCTCTCGCTGAGCTGTAATGGTAGAGAAATGCCTGGGAGGCATCCAAGGGGAAGATACTGTAGATACTGATGTGCATAGTGCAGCATAGTGCAGAGGCCTGGGCCTCTCAGCGTAACATCACTGAAGATGGCCTTTGACTTTCACCAGCTACTCCTTTTAGTTCATCACTGAGAAATTATTTCCCTCCATTTACAAAACACTTCAAACTTCCTTTTTTTTTTTTCTGACATGTTTTGTTTTTGCCTATTACTGTTCTTCCCGACTAACGATGCAAATCCTTCCCTGCTCCTTAAAGTGAGAAATTACTTTCTCCATATCACTATGTTCAATGCTGCACTAATTGTCGCTGCTACACAACATGTTGACTGATAGACTTAATTACAAACGCACTTCAGCAAATCATTTCAAAGCAGCAGCACTGTGTGTGTGTCTGTCTCTCTGTGTATGTGTGTGTGTGTGTGTGTGTGTGTGTGTGTGTGTGTGTGTGTGTGTGTGTGTGTGTGTGTGTGTGTGTGTGTGTGTGTGTGTGTGTGTGTGTGTGTGTGTGTGTGTGTGTGTATGTGATTCAGCAGCATCATGAAGTACTACTAAAGTTAATACCAGGGAAATGCCAGCAAACATAATTGGTGTTTACCATCGTTTCACCGTTATTAGACTTTACAAATTAAAACAACCAGCCTGATTAAAGCCGACAAACTGCAGATTGCTATTTAAACTTAGGGAAGTTAGTTTGAATTAAATAAATAAGGGATTCAATCATTTGTCGGCCCAATAAGATATTGTGTTTTATTTGCTCATGAATGTTTGAGGTAATGATTGGCTAATTAACATATGTTGAGGTAATGATTGGCTAATTAACATATGTAAATTAGGCTTGGTAATAAAATCAAGCGGGTAGCATGTATAAATGTGCATATACATGAAAGAGTACATTGAAAACAAGATAATTAGATCTAATCAATATAATGAAGGGATCTGGTGGTCGAGGCACGGTGGGCTTGGACTGGAGGAGAGGAGAGGAGAGGAGAGGAGAGGAGAGGAGAGGAGAGGAGAGGAGAGGAGAGGAGAGGAGAGGGAGAGGGAGGGGAGGGGAGGGGAGGGAGGGAGGGAGGAGAGGAGAGGAGAGGAGAGGGAGGAGGAGGGAGGGGAGGGGAGGGAGGGGAGGAGGGAGAGGAGGGAGGGGAGGGGAGGAGGGAGGGGAGGGAGGAGGAGAGGAGAGGAGAGGAGAGGAGAGGAGAGGAGAGGAGAGGAGGATGAATGAGGCCTTGGTTAGTAGCTACACTGCTGCTGCTATACACATTCACACACACACAGCTCTTTAATTGGCTGGTGTAATTCAGCCTGGTTTAAACAGGTTGTGAGTCTTTAACTAGAGGAGGTATTGGTGGCTGTGACACACACACACACACACACACACACACACAAGCGGAGGTCTAGGTGACGGTTCCACAGGTCTTTAACTTCTGAAGAACCAACACAACAAAAGAGGAAGTGGAGGTGATTAGCATCACACAGCTCTCAGCCTATCAAAGGCCTTTGTTCCCTACCTGCTCCCAGGAGCCCGGCGACGCCCACGACAGCCTCTCCATCAGGGATAGGGTCACACACACACACATCCCCAACCTCCACCAGTTAATGATCACGGGTTGTGTATAGGTCAGGGACAACCAGACAAAAGCTGCGTGAGAAGCAGAGGAAAGCCATGAATGAGGCCGAGAAGCAGACATGAACAAGACAAAACATGTTTAGCATACCATCACAAGTAGGTCATTATACCACAGCAATATTCTATAGCCAATATGCACCAGGGTTTAATGGTTTCATGTTCTGTATGTGTTGTTGGATAGCTTTACCTTATTATATAGCTCATTATTACCAAGGACCAATTAGCTTCTAATGTTGACCAACCTTTACATAATACTCAACTGTTCAGCTGACTTGAATGTTGATGTTCAGCTAACTTGAATAAAACTGGACTGTTTGTGTTCAGGAGAGTATTTCCATCAGAGTGTGTATGAATGGTACTGGGAGACTGAGAGAATGGATAAGGTGGTGTCACATCACACATCATACCATGTCCTTCCTGTCCTCACTCTGTCCTCATCTCATTGTCTCCTCATGTCCTCATCTCATTGTCTCCTCATGTCCTCATCTCCTCGTCTCCTTATGTCCTCATCTCATTGTCTCCTCATGTCCTCATCTCATTGTCTCCTCATGTCCTCATCTCATTGTCTCGTCATGTCCTCATCTCATTGTCTCGTCATGTCCTCATCTCATTGTCTCCTTATGTCCTCATCTCATTTACTCCTCATGTCCTCATCTCCTTGTCTCCTCATGTCCTCATCTCCTCGTCTCCTTATGTCCTCATCTCATTGTCTCCTCATGTCCTCATCTCCTTGTCTCCTCATGTCCTCATCTCCTCGTCTCCTTATGTCCTCATCTCATTGTCTCCTCATGTCCTCATCTCATTGTCTCCTCATGTCCTCATCTCATTGTCTCGTCATGTCCTCATCTCCTTGTCTCCTCATGTCCTCATCTCCTCGTCTCCTTATGTCCTCATCTCATTGTCTCCTCATGTCCTCATCTCCTTGTCTCCTCATGTCCTCATCTCCTTGTCTCCTCATGTCCTCATCTCCTTGTCTCCTCATGTCTTCATCTCCTTGTCTCCTCATGTCCTCATCTCATTGTCTCCTCATGTCCTCATCTCATTGTCTCCTCATGTCCTCATCTCATTGTCTCCTCATCTCATTGTCTCCTCATGTCCTCATCTCATTGTCTTCTCATGTCCTCATCTCCTTGTCTCCTCATGTCCTCATCTCATTGTCTCCTCATGTCCTCATCTCCTTGTCTCCTCATGTCCTCATCTCCTTGTCTCCTCATGTCCTCATGTCCTTGTCTCCTCATGTCCTCATGTCCTTGTCTCCTTATGTCCTAATCTCATTGTCTCCTCATGTCCTCATCTCATTGTCTCCTCATGTCCTCATCTCCTTGTCTCCTCATGTCCTCATCTCCTTGTCTCCTCATGTCCTCATCTCCTTGTCTCCTCATGTCCTCATGTCCTTGTCTCCTTATGTCCTCATCTCATTGTCTCCTCATGTCCTCATCTCATTGTCTCCTCATGTCCTCATCTCCTTGTCTCCTCATGTCCTCATCTCCTTGTCTCCTCATGTCCTCATCTCATTGTCTCCTCATGTCCCCATCTCATTGTCTCCTCATGTCGTCATCTCCTTGTCTCCTCATGTCCTCATCTCATTGTCTCCTCTTGTCCTCATCTCCTTGTCTCCTCATCTCCTTGTCTCCTTGTCTCCTCATCTCCTTGTCTCCTTGTGTCCTCTCCTAGCTGCTAGTTCTGCTATGTGGTCCAGGAACGGAGGACAAGGGCCCTCCTCCCCCAACTATGAGGCTCCTCTACACTCTCTGGTAAGACTACATAAGATCTTCATAAGACATTCATAACACATTCATAATGCATTCATAACACATTCGTAACCCAGTTCATAACCCATTCGTAACTGCTTATGTCAACAACGCAACCTCTATCCCCTGACCTTTCTCCTCTTCCCCTCTGCAGCAGAGTCCTATCGATATCATAACCCATTCATAACCTGTTCATAATACATTCATAAGCACTTATATCAACACCATGACCCCTGACCTCTAACCCTGACCCCTCTCCTTCCCCCCTGCAGCAGAGTCCTATCGATATCATAATTAAGCAATAAGGCACGAGGGGGTTTGTGGTATATGGCCAAATACTACGGCTAAGGGTTGTTCTTAAACGCGACGCAACGCGGAGTGCCTGGATACAACCCTTAGCCGTGGTATATTGGCCATATACCACAAACCCCCTCGTGCCTTATTGCTATTATAAACTGGTTACAAACATAATTAGAACAGTCAAAATAAATGTTGAGCTCCGATCGTGACTATCCTACCAACGGGACCTGAAGATCTGTAATATCCTGTTTTTCTCAGAAACTTGGCTGAACAAGGACATGGATAATATTCTAGCTGGTTTTTCTATGCTTCTGCAGGACAGAACAGCAGCGTTGGTTAAGCTCAAGGGGTGTGTGTCTCTTTGTTAACAACAGCTGGTGCGCAAAATCTCTAATGTTAAGGAAGTCTCGAGGTTCTGCTCGCCTGAGTTAGAATACCTCATGATAAGCTGCAGATCAAACTCAACTCTGGAATTGAAGCCAGTTCCACTGCGTTGTTTCATTGTTCCCCTCTAATCAGGGACTGATTTAGACCTGGCACACCAGGTGGGTGACAATTGATTATCAGGTAGAGCAGAAAACCAGCAGGCTCCGGACCTCGTAGGGTTCCCGAGTGGCGCAGCGGTCTAAGGCACTGCATCTCAGTGCTTGAGGCGTCACTACAGACCGAGTGGCGCAGCGGTCTAAGGCACTGCATCTCAGTGCTTGAGGCGTCACTACAGACCCACTGGTTCGATTCCAGGCTGTATCGCAACCGGGCCATGATTGGGAGTCCCATAGGGCGGCTCACAATTGGCCCAGCGTCGTCCGGGTTTGGCCGGTGTAGGCCGTCATTGTAAATAAGAATGTGTTCTTAACTGACTTGCCGAGTTAAATAAAGGTAAAATACAATAAAGAGTTGAATACCCCTGCTGTAGACCATACTATTTACCAATAATAATATGCCATTTAGCAGACGCTTTTATCCAAAGCGACTTACAGTCATGCGTGCATAATTTTTTTGTGTATGGGTGGTCCTGGGGATCGAACTCACTATCCTGGCGTTACAAGCGCCGTGCTCTACCAGCTGAGCTACAGAGGACCACCAAGAGAGTTTTCATCTATATTTTTCGTAGCCGTCTATTTACCACCACAAACCGATGCTGGCACTAAGACCGCACTCAACGAGCTGTATAAAGCCACGCTGACCCTCAACACGGGGGCCTCTCAGGGGTGCGTGCTAAGTCCCCTCCTGTACTCCCTGTTCACCCATGACTGCGTGACCGCGCACGACTCCAACACCATCATTAAGTTTGCCGACGACACGACGGTGGTAGGCCTGATCACAGATGACGATGAGACAGCCTATAGGGATGAGGTCGCCAGGACAACAACCTCTCCCTCAACGTCAGCAAGTCAAAGGAGCTGATCGTGGACTACAGGAAACGGAGGGCCGAGCACACCCCCATTCACATCGACGGGGCTGTAGTGGAGCGGGCCGAGAACTTCAAGTTCCTCGGTGTCCGCATCACTAACGATCTATCATGGTCCAAACACACCAACCCAGTCATGAAGAGGGCACGACAACGCCTCTTCCCCCTCAGGAGGCTCAAAAGATTTGGCATGGGCCCTCAGATGTACCATTGAGAGCATCTTCACTGTCTACATCACCGCTTGGTATGGCAACTGCTTGGCATCCGACCACAAGGCACTACAGAGGGAGTGCGGATGGACCGGTTCCTCACTGGGGCTGAGCTCCCTGTCATCCAGGACCTCTATACCAGGCGGTGTCAGAGAAGGGCCCTAAACATTGTCAAGTCTTAGACTGTTCTCTCTGCTACCGCACGGCAAGTGGTACCGATGCACCAAGTCTAGAACCAACAGGATCCTGAAAGACGGGACCCTGAACAGCTTCTACCTCCAAGCCATAAGACTGCTAAATAGTTAGTTAAATAGTTAACCAAATAGCTACCCGGACTATCTTCATTGACCCTTTTTGCACAAACTATTTTATAACTCATCACATACGCTGCTGCTACTGTTTATTATCTATCCTGTTGCCTAGTCACTTTATCCCTACCTAAATGTACATATCTACTTAAATTACCTCATACCCCTGCATATCAACTCGGTACTGGTACCCCGTGTATATAGCCAAGTTATCATAGACTCGGTACTGGTACCCCGTGTATATAGCCAAGTTATCATAGACTCGGTACTGGTACCCCGTGTATATAGCCAAGTTATCATAGACTCGGTACTGGTACCCCGTGTATATAGCCAAGTTATCATAGACTCTGTACTGGTACCCCGTGTATATAGCCAAGTTATCATAGACTCGGTACTGGTACCCCGTGTATATAGCCAAGTTATCATAGACTCTGTACTGGTACCCCGTGTATATAGCCAAGTTATCATAGACTCGGTACTGGTACCCCGTGTATATAGCCAAGTTATCATAGACTCGGTACTGGTACCCCGTGTATATATCGCCAAGTTATCATAGACTCGGTACTGGTACCCCGTGTATATAGCCAAGTTATCATAGACTCGGTACTGGTACCCCGTGTATATAGCCAAGTTATCATAGACTCGGTACTGGTACCCCGTGTATATAGCCAAGTTATCATAGACTCGGTACTGGTACCCCGTGTATATAGCCAAGTTATCGTTATTCGTTGTGTATTTATTATTTATTTTATTAGTACATCTTCTACTTTTCTATTATATCTCTATGTTCTCTCTCTGCATTGTTGGGAAGTAAGACTTTCACTGTTAGTCCACACGTGTTGTTTACCAAGCATGTGATGAATAACATTTGATTTGATAACGCATTCATAACTTATTCATAAGCACTTCATCACCAACATGACCCCTGACCTCTAACCTCCAACCTCTGACCCCCCCTGCAGCAGAGCCGTATCGAGGACCGCCTGGAGCGCCTGGACGATGCCATCCATGTCCTGCGGAGTCACGCGGTGGGGCCCTCCACAGGCATGCCCAGCATGCACCAAGACATGCACAGCCTCATCGGGGCAGCACACAACGGGGCCATGGGAGGACTGGGCGCTGGATATGGCACGGGACTACTCTCTGCCAACCGCCACTCAATCATGGTAGGAACCATCTTCTATAACTGAAAGATGTGATGTCGTCAATTCTGTAATGCTCCC
>NC_059206.1:10838364-10843364 GCF_020615455.1 Coregonus clupeaformis
CATGGTCTGCTCCCTGGTCTGATGGATTTAATGATGGATTTATTTATTTACCCAACCTCTGACCGCTCCCTCTGAAATCAACATATGAATGAAAGACCACGTTGAGCTTATTCAGTAGATTTTCAAGTGGGAACAGAACCGTAAAAAAAAAGTACGCGTTTCAACCTTAGCCCGAAGAAGAAGAACTGATTTCACATAAATGAGTGTGGTGTTGAGCTCTTGTTGTTGTACGTCAGTGTAGATGTTGTACTTCTGTTATGGCCCACTGACGTTGGTGAGAGTAGTCTTGTTGTCTTGTAGTATGTGTCAGTGTATTGGTATTCAGCTGAGATGTTTATTACTATGAGTAGTTTTGTACTACGTCTTGTAGTACGTGAGTAGTCTTGTACTCTACTCTACTCTACTCTACTCTACTCTACTCTACTCTACTCTACTCTACTCTACTATACTCTACTCTACTCTACTATAGTCTACTCTAATCTACTCCACTCTACTCTACTCTACTCTACTATACTCTACTCTACTATAGTCTACTCTACTATACTATACTATACTATAGTCTAGTCCACTCTACTCTACTATACTCTAATATACTCTACTATACTCTACTCTACTATAGTCTACTCTACTCTACTATATTCTACTCTACTCTACTATACTATACTATACTATACTATACTATACTATACTATACTATACTATAGTCTAATCTACTCTACTCTACTCTGCTATACTCTAGTCTACTCTACCCTACCCTAGTCTACTCTACTCTACTATACTCTAGTCTACTATAGTCTACTCTACTCTACTCTACTCTACTATACTATACTATACTATACTATACTATACTCTAGTCTACTCTAGTCTACTCTAGTCTACTCTACTCTACTCTACTCTACTCTACTCTACTCTAGTCTACCCTACTATACTCTACTCTAGTCTACTCTACCCTAGTCTACTCTAATCTACTCTAATCTACTCTAGTCTAATCTACTCGAATCTACACAAGTTTACTCTACTCTAATCTACCCTAGTCTACTCTAATATAGTCTTATCTACTCTACTCTACTCTAGTCTACTCTACTCTGCTCTAATCTACTCTACTCTAGTCTACTCTACTCTACTCTAGTCTACTCTAGTCTACTCTATTCCACTCTACTCTACTCTAGTCTACTCTAGTTTACTCTACCGTAGTCTACTCTAATATAGTCTACTCTAGTCTACTCTACTCTACTCTACTCTAGTCTACTCTAGTCTACTCTACCGTAGTCTACTCTAATCTACTCTAATCTACTCAAGTCTGATCTACTCTAATCTACACTAGTCTACTCTAATCTACTCTAGTCTACTCTAATCTACTCTAACTCTACTCTACTCTAATCTACCATAGTCTACTCTAATCTACTCTAGTCTACTCTACCCTAGTCTACTCGAATCTACTCTACTCTACTCTAATCTAACCTAGTCTACACTAATATAGTCTAATCTACTCTACTCTACTCTAGTCTACTCTACTCTGCTCTAATCTACTCTACTCTAGTCTACTCTACTCTACTCTAGTCTACTCTAGTCTACTCTACCCTAGTCTACTCTAATCTACTCTAATCTACTCTAGTCTAATCTACTCTAATCTACTCTACTCTCCTCTCTACTCTACTCTACTCTAGTCTACTCTGCTCTACTCTAGTCTAGTCTACTCTACTCTACTCTACTCTAGTCTACTCTACTCTACTCTACTCTACTCTAGTCTACTCTACTCTACTCTACTCTAGTCTACTCTACTCTACTCTACTCTAGTCTACTCTACTCTAGTCTACTCTACTCTACTCTAGTCTACTCTACTCTACTCTACTCTAGTCTACTCTTATCTACTCTAGTCTACTCTAGTCTACTCTACTCTACTCTACTCTAGTCTACTCTACTCTACTCTAGTCTACTCTACTCTAGTCTACTCTACTCTACTCTAGTCTACTTTACTCTACTCTACTCTAATCTACTGTAGTCTACTCTACTCTAATCTACTCTAGTCTACTCTAGTCTACTCTACTCTACTCTAGTCTACTTTACTCTACTCTAGTCTACTCTACTCTAATCTACTCTACTCTACTCTAGTCTACTCTAGTCTACTCTAATCTACTCTACTCTAATCTACTCTACTCTAGTCTACTCTAGTCTACTCTACTCTACTCTAGTCTACTCTACTCTAATCTACTCTACTCTACTCTAGTCTACTCTAGTCTACTCTAATCTACTCTACTCTAATCTACTCTAGTCTACTCTAGTCTACTTTTTATGTATTCCCTGGCTGAGTTATAGCTACCCTACACAGTGTCAACGTGATTCTGTCTCAACATTTCCCTGTAGAGACACACAGCAAAACAAGTTATAATGATTTAGACTAGAGACACACAGCAAAACAAGTTATAATGATTTAGACTAGAGACACACAGCAAAACAAGTTATAATGATTTAGACTAGAGACACACAGCAAAACAAGTTACAACCCCCATCCTCCTACTTAACTCCTACCCAATATCACAGTCTTATACATTTAATACACATAGACAGACACACACAAACACACACACACACATACACTGAGACACACACACTGACACACACACACACACACTGACACACACACACACACACACTGAGACACACACACACACTGAGACACACTGAGACACACTCATTATCTGCTCTAGCTCCCTGGTTAGATGAGGTATCATGGTCATAATCTTTAAACACTTTATCGCTGGGCTCAGAGGCGGACTGACCGCAGAGTTCTTCTAAGCAGGTTAAATGTACTGACATCCTATTAGACGAGAGGAGATGGAGATTGAAAGTATTACAGCTTAGACAAATGGGGTAGTACCTTTAAAAATGGTCTCCTTTCTCAGTAAATTGACTCTTAAGCCAGTGTAACACTGTGTAAATCTACTTAAGAACAGATTGTGATGTCAAAAGCCATCAGATCATCAGTGGGGTTTATAAAGAGAGATAAATGAACTTCCCCCTTTGCTTTTAAAAAGGAGAGCAGGAGAGGAAGGGTTGGTTGTCTATCCCTGTTCTCAACAGACACTTGGTTGGTTGCATAAAGTCCAGTCATCACATGTTTTAAAGCAGAGAAGAAGAAGAGGAGGGAAAGTGATGGAGAGGGAAGGAACACGATGAAGGGGGATGGAGGGAGGGAGGGAGGGAGGGAGGGAGGGAAGGAGGGAAGGGTGAGAGACTTGCAGGGATAGAGAGAGAGTGATAAAAGAGGAGAGGGTGGATGGTGATATAAAATGAGGGAGAGAGAGAGAGAGAGAGGATCTGAGGCTGTCTCTGAAATAAAAGGCATGTTTGTACTCAGGCCTGTGTGTGTTCCAAATGTCACCCTATTGGCCCTGGTCTAAAGTAGTGCACTACATAGGGAATAGGGTGAAAGTAGTGCACTACATAGGGAATAGGGTGAAAGTAGTGCACTACATAGGGAATAGGGTGCCATTTGGGACTCTGCCTTTCCCTCTGGCTGGCGAGGCACGCTGTTATAGGTCCGTTTGATAGGACAACACTCCCACTCACATTGACTCTTCTGGATCCTCAAAGATTTCCTTTATATGGTCCTAATAGGGATGATGAGAATCGCCTGGATTGAGATTATTGATCTACAATCTAGTGGGATGAGGATGTATGAGCTTCCAAAGGGATAGACCTAGGGTTGAGGTTCACTAGAGGTTAGGTTCACTAGAGGTCAGGTTCACTAGAGGTTAGGTTCACTAGAGGTCAGGTTCACTAGAGGTTAGGTTCACTAGAGGTTAGGTTCACTAGAGGTTAGGTTCACTAGAGGTTAGGTTCACCAGAGGTTAGGTTCACTAGAGGTTAGGTTCACTAGAGGTCAGGTTCACTAGAGGTCAGGTTCACTAGAGGTCAGGTTCACTAGAGGTTAGGTTCACTAGAGGTTAGGTTCACTAGAGGTTAGGTTGACTAGAGGTTAGGTTCACTAGAGGTTAGGTTCACTAGAGGTTAGGTTCATGCTACATCCCTTTGAGTGAATCAGAGGGTTAACACAACATGTCTGGGGGACCCATCGTGGGAGGGAGGAGAGAGAGAGAGAGAGAGAGAGAGAGAGAGAGAGAGAGAGAGAGAGAGAGAGAGAGAGAGAGAGAGAGGAGCAAGACGGAGAGAGACAGAAAGGGAGTGACAGAGAGGAAGAGAGAGTGGTGAGAACGTGAAGGAGAACTGAGGGGGGTGAGGAGATGTCTGTGAGGAGAGAGAAGGAGAACTCAGGGGTTGAGGAGATGTCTGTGAGGAGAGAGAAGGAGAACTCAGGGGTTGAGGAGATGTATGTGAGGAGAGAGAAGGAGAACTCAGGGGGGTGAGGAGATGTCTGTGAGGAGAGAGAAGGAGAACTCAGGGGGTTGAGGATATGTCTGTGAGGAGAGAGAAGGAGAACTCAGGGGGGTGAGGATATGTCTGTGAGGAGAGAGAAGGAGAACTCAGGGGGTGAGGAGATGTCTGTGAGGAGAGAGAAGGAGAACTCAGGGGGTTGAGGAGATGTCTGTGAGGAGAGAGAAGGAGAACTCAGGGGTTGAGGAGATGTCTGTGAGGAGAGAGAAGGAGAACTCAGGGGGTTGAGGAGATGTCTGTGAGGAGAGAGAAGGAGAACTCAGGGGTTGAGGAGATGTCTGTGAGGAGAGAGAAGGAGAACTCAGGGGTTGAGGAGATGTCTATGAGGAGAGAGAAGGAGAACTCAGGGGTTGAGGAGATGTCTGTGAGGAGAGAGAAGGAGAACTCAGGGGTTGATGAGATGTCTGTGAGGAGAGAGAAGGAGAACTCAGGGGTTGAGGAGATGTCTGTGAGGAGAGAGAAGGAGAACTCAGGGGTTGAGGATGGGGGGAGACGCGGGCACACAAACACTTGTCCGTGACTAAAGCCCAGGAAGTGGGGGATGTTGTGAACTGGCATGACTGAGACTCACAAAGGCATGCTATTCTGCTGCTGAGACACACTGA
>NC_059206.1:10848364-10853364 GCF_020615455.1 Coregonus clupeaformis
CTTCTTTAAGACAGCTCAGCCAAGCCTTTAAAGAGCTGCATCTCTTAATTGAATTAACTTCTAAAGACGTTACATCTGTACTTCCAAATTCTTAGCAGCTGTGCTACACTGGAGCTGCCTGGCGGAGCTGGGGTTGGGGGGAGAGAGAGGGGGGGGAGCTGGAGAGAGAAACGGAGAGAGAGAGGGAGGCTAGGAAAGGAGAGAAAGAGAGGGGTTGGAGAGAGGGGGCAGGGGGAGAGAGAAAGAGATGGGTTGGAGAGAGGGGGGCAGGGGGAGAGAGAATGAGAGGGGTTGGAGAGAGGGGGCAGGGGGAGAGAGAAAGAGAGGGGTTGGAGAGAGAGGGGCAGGGGGAGAGAGAAAGAGAGGGGTTGGAGAGAGAGGGGCAGGGGTAGAGAGAAAGAGAGGGGTTGGAGAGAGAGAAAGAGACAAAAAGAGAGAGAAGCTTTTGAGCCTGAGCTGTTAAGAGAACAATGATCCCTGCTTTGGCACGGGCCAGACAGGACAGGACAGGACAGGACAGGACAGCTCTTTAGCCAAATTAACCCCCCCTTATTTTCCCTATTGACAAGGACTCTAAACACGTCGTTCTATTGACAAGGACTCTAAACACGTCGTTCTATTGACAAGGACTCTAAACACGTCGTTCTATTGACAAGGACTCTAAACACGTCGTTCTATTGACAAGGACTCTAAACACGTCGTTCTATTGACAAGGACTCTAAACACGTCGTTCTATTGACAAGGACTCTAAACACGTCGTTCTATTGACAAGGACTCTAAACACGTCGTTCTATTGACAAGGACTCTAAACACGTCGTTCTATTGACAAGGACTGATAGATGGCATGCTGCTGATTTACCCGGTGACCTTGGCTATTCCTCAGAACATCGCTGCCTAATATACAGGAAGCTGTGTTACCTTGGCTACGGGACGCAGGTCCAATAGTTTAACACCACCACTAGAATAGACTGAATGGCTGAGGAATAAATAAAGTTGGTTTGAATTTAATTTATCTCTGCTTATATATTTCAAGAGGAGGGAAAGTATTTAGAGATTATTTTTTTCTTCTGCTATTTGATGACACATACATCACAATGCAATTTAAACTGTGATCACACATTTAGCACATTTCTTGTTTAGAGCATTTAGCACATTTCCCACATTGTTTACTGCATTTCTCACATTGCAGGTATTTCGATGTTTGTAAAAATATATATATATATATTAAGAGTGCCTTTTTCATTGCTAAAGCATCATCACATTTCTTCTTAATATTTTATATTTAAGTAAAAATACAGAGTGTGAAATATATTTTTTAAAGAGTACGGGGGGCTCCCAGAAATATTGTACGTGGCACAGTAGAACAGTAGAACAGCAGAACAGTAGAACAGTAGAACAGCAGAACAGTAGAACAGTAGAACAGCAGAACAGTAGAACAGCAGAACAGCAGAACAGCAGAACAGCAGAACAGCAGAACAGCAGAACAGTAGAACAGCAGAACAGTAGAACAGTAGAACAGTAGAACAGCAGAACAGTAGAACAGTAGAACAGTAGAACAGTAGAACAGCAGAATGGATTCATGTAACTAACTATGTTGTAACACCTTCTCATTCAGGTATCATGTTACTATTAAGGCCCTCTATCCATATGGACCTGTTTGAGGGATAGCCTAATTCACTTGCACAGTGAGTGTCTGGGCCAGGGCCGGGGCAGTGTGTGTGCGTGCGTCTGTGTGTGTGTAGCCTTTGTAATTCTTCTCCCCCATGGTAATAAGCCTTAATGCCCAGCCGCCTGCATAAGGAACCACTCTTACTGAAGCTCTTAAAGCACAGCACTTACACAAATTACTGATGATTGGCTGAGAGAAATTGATGATGAAAAGATTGTGGGGGCTGTGCTTTTGACATTATCGATCATAGTCTGCTGCTGGAAAAAACGTGTGTGTTACGGCTTTACACCCCCTGCTATATTGTGGATAAAGAGTTAACCTGTCTAACAGAACACAGAGGGTGTTCTTTAATGGAAGCCTCTGCAACATAATCCAGGTAGAATCAGGAATTCCCCAGGGCAGCTGTCTAGGCCCCTTGCTTTTTCCAATCTTTACTAATGACATGCCACTGGCTTTGAGTAAAGCCAGAGTGTCTATGTATGCGGATGACTCAACACTCAGCTACCACAAGCGACTGAAATGACTGCAACACTTAACAAACAGCTGCAGTTAGTTTCAGAGTGGGTGGCAAGGAATAAGTTAGTCCTAAATATTTCTAAAACTAAAAGCATTGTATTTGGGACAAATCAACTGTGGGACAATATAAAATAATACTAAATAAAAGTAACAAATAGTTAAAGAGCAGCAGTAAAAATAACAGTAGGGAGGCTATATACAGGGGGTACCGGGACAGAGTCAATGTGCGGGGGCACCGGTTAGTCGAGGTAATTGGGGTAATATGTACATGTAGGTAGAGTTAAAGTTACTATGCATAGATAATAAACAGAGTAGCAGCAGCGTAAAAGAGGGGGGGGGGGGGCAATGCAAATAGTCTGGGTAGCCATTTGATTGGATGTTCAGGAGTCTTATGGCTTTGGTGTAGAAACCCTAAACCTCAACTAAATCTTGTAATAAATCATGTGGAAATTGAGCAAGTTGAGGAGACTAAACTGCTTGGAGTAACCCTGGATTGTAAACTGTCTTGGTCAAAACATATTGATACGACAGTAGCTAAGATGGGGAGAAGTCTGTCCATAATAAAGCGCTGCTCTACCTTCTTAACAGCACTATCAACAAGGCAGTTCCTACAGGCTCTAGTTTTGTCGCACCTGGACTACTGTTCAGTCGTGTGGTCAGGTGCCACAAAAAAGGACGTAGGAAAATTGCAATTGGCTTAGAACAGGGCAGCACGGCTGGCCCTTGGATGTAGACAGAGAGCTAATATTAATAATATGCATGTCAATCTCTCCTGGCTCAAAGTGGAGGAGAGATTGACTTCATCACTACTTGTATTTGTGAGAGGTATTGACATGTTGAATGCACCGAGCTGTCTGTTTGAACTACTGGCACACAGCTCGGACACCCATGCATACCCCACAAGACATGCCACCAGAGGTCTCTTCACAGTCCCCAAGTCAAGAACAGACTACGTGAGGCGCACAGTACTACATAGAGCCATGACTACATGGAACTGTATAAACTGCCTTAATTTTGCTGGACCCCAGGAAGAGTAGCTGCTGCCTTGGCAGTAGCTAATGGGGATCCATAATAAATACAAAATACAAAGTGGTGGTAGTTAAGTTTTGTTTTGGTAAATGGGGGTAATACAGACAGGCTAAGCAGGGCAGTGATACTATCATTACTATCATGGGTGTGTCCCAAATGTCAGTGCCTTCAGAAAGTATTCATACCCCCTGACTTAGTCCATATGTAACTCTGTGTTGTTGTTTTTATCGCACTGCTTTGCTTTATCTTGGCCAGGTCGCAGTTGTAAATGAGAACTTGTTCTCAACTGGCTTACCTGGTTAAATAAAGCTAAAATTCAGGCTTTAACACAATATATATATATATATATATATATATATATATATATATATATATATATATATATATATATATTTTTTTTTTTTTTGTGTTACAGCCTGAATTCAAAATCGATTAAAACAAAATCTCACCCATCTACACACAGTACACCATAATGACAAAGTTAAAACATGTTTTTAGAAATAATTTACATTAAGTATTCACATTAAGCGTAGAAGCACCTTTGGCGACAGTTACAGCTTTGAGTCGTCTTGGGTATGTCTGTATCTGCTTTGCACATCTGGATTTGGGGATTTTCTCCCATTCTTCCTTGCAGATTTTCTCAAGCTCTGTTAAGTTAGATGGGGAGCAACGGTGAACAGCAATCTTCAAGTCTTTCCACAGATTTTCAATGGGATTCAAGTCTGGGCTTTGGCTGGGCCACTCAAGGACTTTCACATTCTTGTTCTGAAGCCATTCCAGCATTGCTTTGGCAGTATGCTTGTCCTGTTGGAACGTAAATCTTCGCCCCAGTCTAAGGTCGTTTGCTCTCTGAAGCAGGTTATCATCAAGGATTTGCCTGTATTTGGCTCCATTCATTGT
Source organism: Coregonus clupeaformis (assembly GCF_020615455.1). Lineage (NCBI taxonomy): Eukaryota > Metazoa > Chordata > Actinopteri > Salmoniformes > Salmonidae > Coregonus > Coregonus clupeaformis. The sequence continues at coordinate 10,852,479 of NC_059206.1, forward strand.
TCCCTCTATCCTTACCAGTCTCCCAGTCCCTGCCGCTGAAAAGCATCCCCATAGCATGATACTGCCACCACCATGCTTCACGGTAGGGATGGTGTTAGATGGGTGATGAGCTGTGCCTGGTTTTCTCAAGATATAGTACTTTGCATTCCAGCCAAAGAGTTCAATTTTTGTCTCATCAGACCACAGCATCTTTTGCCTTATGCTCAGAGTCTTTCACGTGCCTTTTTGCCAACTCCAGGCGTGATGTCATATGCCTTTTTCTCAGGATTGGCTTCCGTCTGGCCACTCTCCCATAAAGCCCTGATTGGTGAAGCGCTGTAGAGACTGTTGTCCTTCTGGCAGGTTCTCCCATCTCAGCCAAGGAACTCTGTAGTTCTGTCAGAGTGGTCATTGTGTTCATGGTCGCCTCCCCGACCAAGGTCCTTCTTGCCCGGTTGCTCAGTTTGGTCGGATGGCCAGCTCTAGGCAGAGTCTGGGTAGTTCCGTATTATTTCCCGATGATGGCGACCTCTGTGCTCTTGGAAACTTTCAACACTCTAGAAATTGTTTTATACCCGTCCCCAGATATATGCCTCATCACAATTCTATCTTGGAGACCTCCGGACAGTTCCATGGACTTCATGGTTTAGTTTCTGCTCTGAAATGCACTGTCAACTGTGGGACCTTTATATAGACAGGTGTGTTGCTTTCCAAATGTCCAAACCATTGAAATGGCCACAGGTGGACTCCCAAGTTGTAGCGACATCTCAAGGATGATCAAAGGAAAATTGGATGCACCTGAGCTCAATTTGGAGTGTCGTAATAAAGAGGTATGAATACTTATGTAAATTGGATTTGAGTTCAGTTGAGTTTGTGTCTGAAGCTTTTAGAAAGTGTGTGTTTTTTC
>NC_059206.1:10858364-10880864 GCF_020615455.1 Coregonus clupeaformis
TTTCAGTTCTGCCCACAAAAGTTCTATAGGATTGAGGTCAGGGCTTTGTGATGGCCACTCCAATACCTTGACTTTGTTGTCCTTAAGCCATTTTGCCACAACTTTGGAAGTATGCTTGGGGTCATTGTCCATTTGGAAGACCCATTTGCGACCAAGCTTTAACTTCCTGACTGATGTCTTGAGATGTTGCTTCAATATATCTACATAATTTTCCTTCCTCATGATGCCATCTATTTTGTGAAGTGCACCAGTCCCTCCTGCAGCAAAGCACCCCCACAGCATGATGCTGCCACCCCCGTGCTTCACGGTTGGGATGGTGTTCTTCGGCTTGCAAGCCACCCCCTTTTTCCTCCAAACATAACGATGGTCATTATGGCCAAACAGTTCTATTTTTGTTTAATCAGACCAGAGGACATTTCTCCAAAAAGTACGATCTTTGTCCCCATGTGCAGTTGCAAACCGTAGTCTGGCTTTTTTATGGCGGTTTTGGAGCAGTGGCTTCTTCTTTGCTGAGCAGCCTTTCAGGTTATGTCGATATAGGACTTGTTTTACTGTGGATATAGATACTTTTGTACATGTTTCCTCCAGCATCTTCACAAGGTCCTTTGCTGTTGTTCTGGGATTGATTTGCACTTTTCGCACCAAAGTACGTTCATCTCTAGGAGACAGAACGCGTCTCCTCCCATGGTGTTTATAGTTGCGTACTATTGTTTGTACAGATGAACGTGGTACCTTCAGGCGTTTGGAAATTGCTCCCAAGGATGAACCAGACTTGTGGAGGTCTACAATTTTTTTTCTGAGGTCTTGGCTGATTTCTTTAGATTTTCCCATGATGTCAAGCTGAGGCACTGAGTTTGAAGGTAGGCCTTGAAATACATCCACAGGTACACATCCAATTGACTCAAATGATGTCAATTAGCCTATCGGAAGCTTCTAAAGTCATGACATCATTTTCTGGAATTTTCCAAGCTGTTTAAAGGCACAGTCAACTTAGTGTATGTAAACTTCTGACCCACTGGAATTGTGATACAGTGAATTATAAGTGAAATAATCTGTCTGTAAACAATTGTTGGAAAAATTACTTGTGTCATGCACAAAGTAGATGTCCTAACCGACTTGCCAAAACTATAGTTTGTTAACAAGACATTTGTGGAGTGGTTGAAAAACGAGTTTTAATGACTCCAACCTAAGTGTATGTAAACTTCCGACTTCAACTGTATAAAGGTATACTTATAGCTAGTAATATTATTCAATGTATGAGTCATGAGCTGCTGTTTGTATTCAGGGGCCTGGGTCCGCATCGTGACGTGTGTTTGAGTCGTACCCGTCCTGACGTTAACGTGTTCCCCTCTCTGATTCCCTGCAGGTGGGCTCTCACAGGGAGGATGGTGGCGTGGGCATCCATCCCATCAGACCCAACCAAGTGCCAGTCCCCCAGCTCCCCCAGCAGTCTGCCACGTCACCAAATCTACACCAGACTGATACATACCGGGGTGAGTACCATATCGCGGGGGGGAGAGGGTGTGTGGGGGGGAGAGGGTGGGGGGAGAGGATGTGTGGGGTGGGGGGGGAGGGTGGGGGGGAGAGGAGAGGGTGTGTGGGGGGAGAGGGTGGGGGGAGAGGGTGGGGAGAGGGTGGGGGGAGAGGGTGGGGAGAGGGTGTGTGTCGGGGGAGAGGGTGGGGGGAGAGGAGAGGGTGGGGGGAGAGGGTGGGGAGAGGGGTGGGGAGAGGGTGTGTGTGGGGGGAGAGGGTGGGGGGAGAGGGTGGGGAGAGGGTGGGGAGAGGGTGTGTGGGGGAGAGGGTGGGGGAGAGGGTGTGTGTCGGGGGGGAGAGGGTGGGGAGAGGGTGGGGAGAGGGTGTGTGTGGGGGAGAGGGTGGGAGAGGAGAGGGTGGGGAGAGGGTGGGGAGAGGGAGAGGGTGTGGGTCGGGGGAGAGTGTGGGGAGAGGGTGTGTGTGGGGGGAGAGGGTGGGGGAGAGGGCGGGGAGAGGGTGGGGAGAGGGTGTGTGGGGGGAGAGGGTGGGGAGAGGGTGGGGGAGAGGGTGGGGAGAGGGTGGGGGAGAGGGTGGGGGAGAGGGTGTGTGTGGGGGGAGAGGGTGGGGGAGAGGGTGGGGGAGAGGGTGTGTGTGGGGGGAGAGGGTGGGGGAGAGGGTGGGGGAGAGGGTGGGGAGAGGGTGGGGAGAGGGTGTGTGGGGGGAGAGGGTGGGGGAGAGAGGAGAGGGTGGGGGGAGAGGGTGGGGAGAGGGTGGGGGGAGAGAGGAGAGGGTGGGGGGAGAGTGTGGGGAGAGGGTGTGTGGGGAGAGGTTGGGGAGAGGGGTGGGGAGAGGGGAGAGGGTGGGGGGAGAGTGTGGGGAGAGGGTGTGTGTCGGGGGGAGAGTGTGGGGGAGAGGTTGGGGGAGAGGGTGGGGGAGAGGAGAGGGTGGGGGGGAGAGTGTGGGGAGAGGGTGTGTGTGGGGGGAGAGTGTGGGGAGAGGTTGGGGAGAGGGTGGGGAGAGGGTGTGTGGGGGGAGAGGGTGGGGAGAGGGTGGGGGAGAGGGTGGGGGAGAGGGTGTGTGGGGGGAGAGGGTGGGGAGAGGGGGGGGAGAGGGTGGGGATGAGGGTGTGCGTGGGGGGAGAGGGTGGGGGAGAGGGTGGGGGGAGAGGGTGGGGGGATGAGGGTGTGCGTGGGGGGGAGAGGGTGGGGGGAGAGGGTGGGGGAGAGGGTGGGGGAGAGGGTGGGTGAGAGGGTGGGGAGAGGGTGTGTGTGGGGAGAGGGTGGGTGAGAGGGTGGGGGAGAGGGTGGGGGATGAGGGTGTGCGTGGGGGGGGAGAGGGTGGGGGAGAGGGTGGGGGAGAGGGTGGGGGAGAGGGTGTGCGTGGGGGGGAGAGGGTGGGGGGAGAGGGTGGGGGGAGAGGGTGGGGGGAGAGGGTGGGTGAGAGGGTGGGGAGAGGGTGTGTGTGGGGGAGAGGGTGGGGGATGAGGGTGTGCGTGATAGTAATTCTAGTAGAAAAAACAAATAGTGAAAAACAAACATTTGAATAGATTAAATATTTTTTTGTCAAGCTAACCATAGAGCCACATTCATACATTACAAACAATATAATCAGTGCACTTGGCAGGGTCCACATGTGAATGTGTGAGTAATTATGATTAAACAGAGAAAACACTATCTTATTTCAAATATTAATATGTAAAAGGAAATTGTATATGACCGATGCTGTGAAGTGAATTAGCCCTGAGGCCTGTCTAAAGACTGGAAATGTCTTCCTTGGCATCATATCGTCCTGAGGCCCTCGCCAACTGCACGCACACACACACACACACACACACACACACACACACACACACACCTAGTGGTCCTGAGGCCCTCGCCAACTGCCTAATGGGGTGTTGAACACTATAAAACAGAACGCAGAGAGAAACCTACTGGAGGAACACACAGTCTTATAGAATCCCTACACACACACACACACACACACACACACATGCACATGCATACACACACACACACACACACACACACACACACACAAAAACACACACACACACACACACACACACACACACACACTACAGAGGCAGCTGAGACTGGAACTAGAAATACTGTGCATTAAAGTGTTACAGTGTACAGTCGTGGTCTAAAGTTTTGAGAATGACACAAATACTAATTTTCACAAAGTCTGCTGCCTCAGTTTTGATGATGGCAATTTGCATATACTCCAGAATGTCATCAAGAGTGATCAGATGAATTGCAATTAATTGCAAAGTCCCTCTTCGCCATGAAAATGAACTTAATCCCCCAAAAAACATTTCCACTGCATTTCAGCCCTGCCACAAAAGGACCAGCTGCCATCATGTCAGTGATTCTCTCGTTATCACAGGTGAGAGTGTTGACAAGGACAAGGCTGGAGATCACTCTGTCATGCTGATTGAGTTAGAATAACAGACTGGAAGCTTTAAAAGGAGGGTGGTGCTTGAAATCATTATTCTTCCTCTGTTAACCATGGTTACCTGCAAGGAAACACGTGCCGTCATCATTGCTTTGCACAAAAAGGGCTTCACAGGCAAGGATATTGCTGCTAGTAAGATTGCACCTAAATCAACCATTTATCGGATCATCAAGAACTTCAAGGAGAGAGATTCAATTGTTGTGAAGAAGGCGTCAGGGCGCCCAAGAAAGTCCAGCAAGTGCCAGGACCGTCTCCTAAAGTTGATTCAGCTGCGGGATCGGAGCACCACCAGTGCAGAGCTTGCTCAGGAATGGCAGCAGGCAGGTGTGAGTGCATCTGCACGCACAGTGAGGCAAAGACTTTTGGAGGATGGCATGGTGTCAAGAAGGGCAGCAAAGAAGCCACTTCTCTCCAGGAAAAACATCAGGGACAGACAGATATTCTGCAAAAGGTACAGTGATTGGACTGCTGAGGACTGGGGTAAAGACGTGATCCGGATCCTTAGCTTTAGATAACACATGGTCAGAACGTGATCCGGATCCTTAGCTTTAGATAACACATGGTCAGAACGTGATCCGGATCCTTAGCTTTAGATAACACATGGGCAGAGACGTGATCCGGATCCTTAGCTTTAGATAACACATGGTCAGAACGTGATCCAGAACCTTAGCTTTAAATAACACATGGGCAGAGACGTGATCCGGATCCTTAGCTTTAGATAACACATGGTCAGAACGTGATCCGGATCCTTAGCTTTAGATAACACATGGGCAGAGACGTGATCCGGATCCTTAGCTTTAGATAACACATGGTCAGAACGTGATCCGGAACCTTAGCTTTAAATAACACATGGGCAGAGACGTGATCCGGATCCTTAGCTTTAGATAACACATGGTCAGAACGTGATCCGGATCCGTAGCTTTAAAATAACACATGATCAGAATGTGATCCGGATCCTTAGCTTTAAAATAACACATTGTCAGAACGTGATCCGGATCCGTAGCTTTAGATAACACATGGTCAGAAGGTGATCCGGATCCTTAGCTTTAAATAACACATGGTCAGAATGTGATCCGGATCCTTAGCTTTAGATAACACATGGGCAGAAGGTGATCCAGATCCTTAGCTTTAAATAACACATGGTCAGAATGTGATCCGGATCCTTAGCTTTAGATAACACATGGGCAGAAGGTGATCCGGATCCTTAGCTTTAGATAACACATGGGCAGAAGGTGATCCGGATCCTTAGCTTTAGATAACACATGGGCAGAGACGTGATCCGGATCATTAGCTTTAGATAACACATGGTCAGAACGTGATCCGGATCCTTAGCTTTAAATAACACATGGGCAGAGACGCGATCCGGATCCTTAGCTTTAGATAACACATGGGCAGAAGGTGATCCGGATCCTTAGCTTTAGATAACACATGGGCAGAAGGTGATCTGGATCCTTAGCTTTAGATAACACATGGGCAGAAGGTGATCTGGATCATTAGCTTTAGATAACACATGGTCAGAACGTGATCCGGATCCTTAGCTTTAAATAACACATGGGCAGAGACGCGATCCGGATCCTTAGCTTTAGATAACACATGGGCAGAAGGTGATCCGGATCCTTAGCTTTAGATAACACATGGGCAGAAGGTGATCTGGATCCTTAGCTTTAGATAACACATGGTCAGAGACGTGATCCGGATCCTTAGCTTTAAATAACACATAGGCAGAGACGTGATCCGGATCCTTAGCTTTAGATAACACATGGTCAGAACGTGATCCGGATCCGTAGCTTTAGATAACACATGGTCAGAAAGTGATCCGGCTCCTTAGCTTTAAATAACACATGGTCAGAATGTGATCCGGATCCTTAGGTTTAAAATAACACATGGTCAGAATGTGATCCGGATCCTTAGCTTTAAATAACACATGGTCAGAACGTGATCCGGATCCTTAGCTTTAAATAATAAATAACACAATAACACAAAACTCTGGATCCCTAGCCACAGCCTTATTTTTTATGGGACTAAGATAAGGCCAATGTAGAGTCAGAGGCGTCTTATAAGGGTATCACAATAAGGTAGTGTGGGAATATTCTAGCACAACTATTCCTGGCTAACCTATGTCATCACAGAAAGGACAAGGTCACTTTCTGCTCTTTGCTTGAGGACCTTTCAGGCCTTGTAGCATAAACTAGCAGTGGTTATGTGTGTCGCACATAGGGAGGGACTGTGAACAGAGACACACATAGGGTCACTGGCAGCGAGAGCCACATACAGAGAGACAGTTACAGAGAGACAGATACAGAGAGACAGATACAGAGAGACAGATACAGAGAGACAGATACAGGCCCATACATACAGACTGACAGCAGCCAGACGGCCATTTTGTTTCTCTTCTTCTCTGTGATTGAGCCATTGAGGGCATTTTGAGGAAATCTGTGCGAGACGAGGGGCTTCTTTTGTGAAAGTGTGTCTGTGTGTGTGTGTGTGTGTGTTTATGTGTGTGTGTGTGTGTGTGTGTGTTTATGTGTCTGTGTGTACGTGTGTGTGTGTGTGGTGTGTGTCTTTGTGTGTGTGTGTGGTGTGTGTCTGTGTGTCTGTGTGTGTTGTGTGTGTTGTGAGACGGTGTGGGAACAGTGTTTTATGTTGACAGGGATGTTGGCACAGGTCCATGGAATGACGTCAAACAAACAGAGAGCTGTATTCTCCAGCTGGATAGTGATAGGGGAGGTGGGGGGGAGAAGGGGCAGGGGGGACACTGTGAGAACATACAGTCAAACCCATTTTTTGTCCGCAGAGCAGACACTCCCTCAGTCTCCCCCTCCCTTCCCTCCTCCTCCTCCCCCCTCCCACGAGAAACAGATGAGTGTGCCTGGTAGACACAGTTTTCAGAGAGGCAGGCATGCCAAACACACATTAATCTCTACTCTTTTGGGGTTTGCACCAATGTTTGTTTTTAATTTCCAGTCATATTTCTCTCTCCTTTCTGATGATTGAAGAGATAAAAGTAGTGTCTATCTGTCTGTCTGTCTGGCACCACCTAAAATAAACTCACTTTGGCATGTCCTTGAAATGACCATCAGAATATTCTCTAAACTTTAAGGCTCCTAATCCGTGATCAGAATTTTTTTTTCTGAGGCTCCGTATCCATGAGTGCACAAATTCTCGCAGAAATTTGGGATTTAACTAATTCTCTCATGCCGAAACCAGATTAGATACAAACCAGATTAGATACATACCAGTAGTTAAATCAGAGTTAAACGCCAAAAATATTATATTCACAATTTCACTAAGCAAAAAGCAAACAACCAAAACATCAATAGCCACTACAATGTCGAAACATGATTTTGTCATGAGTTCTGTACCATTTGCTTGATTTTGTGGACCCAAGACTATGGTGTATCGACATTAGCTAGCTAGCTAACATTAGCATGCTAGCGACGCTAGTCAGCACAGGCTGCTACGTGATAATCAGTTCGCGTTAGCTACCTAGCTAGCCAGCCTAGCTAGCTCTAGTCCAATGGAAACCGATGCAGCCCTACTGGCTACGTGGCTAGCAAGATGACTAGTGGTGACAGTGAGGTCCGTATGAGATTCAACGCTTTAATGTCATCGTGCAGAATTTAGTGTCATCGTGCAGAAATAGCAACAAAAAAAATAACTGTTTGATGAGCTAGCTAAGTTAGCTAGCAAGATAGCTATGACAGTTACCAGTGTGCATGCACAAATGCATTTTTATTTATTTATTTTATTTCACCTTTATTTAACCAGGTAAGCCAGTTGAGAACAAGTTCTCATTTACAACTGCGACCTGGCCAAGATAAAGCAAAGCAGTGCGATAAAAACAACAACACAGAGTTACATATGGGGTAAAACAAAACATAAAGTCAAAAATACAACAGAAAATATATATACAGTGTGTGCAAATGTAGCAAATGTAGCATGACGACACATTGTATCTAAAGTCAGGAAGAGCATCTGCTAAAACGACTCAAATGTAAATAGAACACATATACATGTACATTTACATCATTTAGCAGACGCTCTTATCCAGAGCGACTTACAAATCGGTGCATTCAACGTATGATAGCCAGTGGGACAACCACTTTTCTTTTTGTTTTATTTGTTTTATGGGGGGGGGGTAGAAGGATTACTTTATACTATTCCAGGGATGTAGCTCAGTTGATAGAGCATGGCGTTTGCAACGCCAGGGTTGTGGGTTCGATTCCCACGGGGGGGGGGGGGCCAGTATGAATAATAATATGTATTCACTAACTGTAAATCGCTCTGGATAAGAGCGTCTGCTAAATGACTAAAATGTAAATGTATTCCTTAAAGAGACATTAATGATAGCTAGTATGAAAAACCCGGTGACCACTAGATGTCCTCGTATACCCATATTTGGATCAAATGCACTTGATTTTTCATCCGTACTGTGTGAATGACAACCCCATTCAATCTATTTTGGGGTATCTATAATAATTATACTCAGCATGTAGGAGTACTGCAGATCATTTGTATTCATGAATGTTTAGATGTGAGCTTCGTTGCATCCCCTATCTTCTAAAGTGTAAGAAGGCATTTGATATCACAAAGTATACAGTATTTCCATTTCTTAGTGGTGAGCGATTAACCAATTATAATTATTATTATTTTAGTTTTTTAAACAACTAATTGACCAACTTCGGTTCAATTATTTGAATTCCATTTCATCGTTTATTTTTTTTCTTCTTCTGTGCGCTGTTTCTCTAGAGATAAATCAGTTCTAGCCTGAACTGTGCGATGTAGTAGGGAGTTGTAGTTTACAACAGGCCAATATCCTACATAGTTTAGCGCAGAAAACGTGGTAATTAACTACAATGACCATAATCCATTGCGCGACTACTTTTCCGGTCTGTGTTTCTTTTACGCCCGCTACAGAAGAGGCAGAAAAATGCGCGATTGTGAGGGGATATAGAGAGCAGCTGTTGCTTCGTGATATATCTCTACCTGAAAATACATATTCAGCAGTCATAAAAGTATGCCTTATTTACTTTGAAGAACTACTAAAATAGTGATTTAGTCAGACAACAGCTCTATAGAGATGAGATGATGACTTGGAATTAAATAAAAAAGTAATCAAATAAAACTAATGGAATATACACAAATGTAATATATTTTATTAAAGCGATGTGAATAAATGATGGTTAATAAGTGATTAGCAGTAATGGGCAGTCACTACCATCATGGGACTTGTATTAATTGTTTTATTCTGTGTTGTTACAGCATTCAACTCAAATAATCGAAACCGAAACTGAACCGACCTCAAAAAGCACTAATCGCTAATTTCTCCTGGATTGCCATTTCTCATTTAGTTAGCCTCACCTCAACCCCAGAAATGCGAATCAATTATCAAATCAGTTTACAGAGAAAATACATAGATCCATAATTGTTCTCCAAAATCTCCCAGATATGTTAATATACACACCAAATGCAATAGTGACATTTTACACCAGTGCAGCAAGCTAGTGGACTCTATCATGTACTGTTGAAATGGGGATATGATGATACCTAGTGGTCGCATGGTTGATTTCTCCCTAACCATCATTTATACAGTGCATTCGGAAAGTATTCAGACCCCTTCCCTTTTTCCACATTTTGTTACATTACAGCCTTATTTTAAAATTGATTAAATTAACATTTTCCTCATCAATCTACACACAATATTCCATAATGGCAAAGTCAAAAATGGGTTTTTAGAATTTTTAGCAAATGTATTACAAATAAAAAACAGAAATACTTTATTTACATAAGTATTCAGACCCTTTGCTATGAGACTCGAAATTGAGCTCAGGTGCATCCTGTTTCCATTGATCGTCCTTAAGATGTTTCTACAACTTGATTGGAGTCCACCTGTGGTCAATTCAAATGATTGGACATGATTTGGAAAAGCACACACCTATCTATATAAGGTCCCACAGTTGACAGTGCATGTCAGAGCAAAAACCAAGCCATGAGGTCGAAGGAATTGTCCGTAGAGCTCCGAGACAGGATTGTGTCGAGGCACAGATCTGGGGGAAGGGTACCAAAAACATTCTGCAGCATTGAAGGTCCCCAAGAACACAGTGGCCTCCATCATTCTATTTCTTTTTTTACTCTTTACCGCTTTTTCTTCCCAATTTTGTGATATCCAATTGGTAGTTACAGTCTTGTCCCATCGCTGCAACTGCCGTACGGACTCGGGAGAGGCGAAGGTCGAGAGCAATGCGTCCTCCGAAACACTGCTTGCTTAACCCGGAAGCACTAATGTGTCGGAGAAAACACCGTACAACTGGCGACCGTGTCAGCGTGCATGCGCCCGGCCCGCCACAGGAGTCGCTAGAGCGCGATGGGACAAGGACATCCCGGCCGGCCAAACCCTCCCCTATCCCGGACGATGCTGGGCCAATTGTGCGTCGCCTCATGAGAGAGATCCTTGATGAAAACCTGCTCCAGAGCGCTCAGGACCTCAGACTGGTGCGAAGGTTCACCTTCCAACAGCACAACGACCCTAAGCACACAGCCAAGACAACGCAGGAGTGGCTTCGGGACAAGTCTCTGAATGTCCTTGAGTGGCCCAGCCAGAGCATGGACTTGAACCCGATCGAACATCTCTGGAGAGACCTGAAAATACCTGTGCAGCGACGCTCCCCATCCAACCTGACAGAGCTTGAGAGGATCTGCAGAGAAGAATGGGAGAAACTCCCAAAATACAGGGGTGCCAAGCATGTAGCATCATACCCAAAAATAATCAAGGCTGTAATCGCTGCCAAAGGTGCTTCAACAAAGTACTGAGTAAAGGGTTTGAATACGTAAATGTGATATTTCAGTTTTATTTTTTTTTATAAATTAGCAGAAATGTTTAAAAACCTGTTTTTGCTTTGTCATTATGGGGTACTGTTTGTAGATTGATGAGGGGGGGGGAAAAACGTATTTAATCCATTTTAGAATAAGGCTGTAACGTAACAACATGTGGAAAAAGTATAGGGGTCTGAATACTTTACCGAATGCACTGTATCTCCCCATCTCTGTTCACTTTATGTTGTTATCTGTTAGGTCCCTGAAAACTGTCTCCACTGAAAACACCAGAGTCGGTCTACCATCTATGACAACACTGGTCCTGCCATGCATGCAAAGCTAGCTAGCGTCCTCTTTGATAACTGGTATACCTTGCTAGCTAATTTAGCTAGCTCATCAAACAGTATTCTCTTTGCTATTTCTGCACGATAAAACGTATTAGGGCCTTGAGTCTAATAAGGATCTTACTGTCACCACTGGTCATCCAGCTAGCCATTGGACTAGACTAGAGCTTACTAGCTAGGTAGCTAATGCTGGCTAGCTAGCTAACACTAGCGTCGCTAGCAAGCTAACGTTAGCTAGCTAGCTAATGACGATACACCATAGTCGTGGATCCACAAAATCGAGCAAATGTTACTGAACTCGTGACAAAATCATGTTTTGACACAGAAATAAAAGATCCGTTCGGGTATTAGAAGCCACTCCAAAACTTTAATAATAAGGTAATATACCTTATTGTTAGAAAAGCTGCCAGTTGATGAAAGTAAGTATGTTGAAAGCTGCCAAATGTTTACAAAAGAACAAACCAAATGGCAGGGCTGCTGTTTGGTTAACAAAAAAGGAGAACTAATGAAGGTTTGTGGCTTTAATAAACTGTATATTTTCTCTGTCTCCTCTTCTCTCTCTCCCCATCCCTTCCTCCCTTCCCCTCCTCCCTCCTCCCCCCTCTCTTCCTCCTCTCCCCCGTCTCCTCCACTCTCTCCATCCCCCCTCTCCTCCACTCTCTCCACCCCCTCTCCCCAGCTCTCTCCAGTGGTCTCCAGGGCCAGAGTGCCTCGTCTGTCTCGTCAGAGATCAAGTCAGAGGACGAGGGGGATGAGAACCTGCAGGATGCCAGATCTATGGAGGCCAAGAAAGAGGAGCCTGACAACAAGGACCTCAAGTCTATTGATAGGTCAAGATCTAGATCACATCTATTGATAGGTCAAGATCTAGATCACATCTATTGATAGGTCAAGATCTAGGTAGCCATGTCCACATTGCTCGCTTCATTTAAATACCACTTACAACGGATTTTGATGAAGTGAACAGTGTGATTTCGATGAAGTGAACAGTGTGATTTTGATGAAGTGAACAGTGTGATTTTGATGAAGTGAACAGTGTGATTTTGATGAAGTGAACAGTGTGATTTTGATGAAGTGAACAGTGTGATTTTGATGAAGTGAACAGTGTGATTTTGATTAAGTGAACAGTGTGATTTGAGGGACAGCTAAATTAATTAATCAACAACGACTAGAAAGACTTGGATAACCCACAAAGTGAAATACATTCTCAAATATACTTGCTTATCTATCTGCAACATTGTTCTTAACTACATAGACATTATGACAGTAAAATACAAAAACATACTTTTAAATTTCCCAAAAGGTTTTCCAACACTCACATCACACTTACATTTCTGTTGAATGCATACATACTTTAATAACAAATCAATCAAATCAATCATTCATTGTTTTCTCAGAAGTTCTTCTCCTTTGGGTAATTCCGTAATTCCAGTCTTGTCTATGGACTTGAGCCGTGTTTTAGCTGTCTCTCACACACCAGCGAAGGCCCCCACTTCCTCATTCCCAAGCTGCACCATCCAGGATAAACGCTGTGATATCACTGCGTTTATAGCCCTTCCGCCTGGAATGATACAATCAGACATTTTCGGACCCCAACCCCAGATGATCATGATGATGAAACAAATATTGTTATTGGTATCTTGCAGTACTAGAGTTGCATTGAACGATTGAAAATAGATGCATTGAACGATTCAAAATAGATGCATTGAACGATTGAAAATAGATGCATTGAACGATTGAAAATAGGTGCGTTGAACGATTGAAAATAGGTCCATTGAACGATTGTAAATAGATGCATTGAACGATTGAAAATAGGTGCATTGAACGATTGAAAATAGATGCATTGAACGATTGAAAATAGATGCATTGAACGATTGAAAATAGGTGCATTGAACGATTGAAAATAGATGCATTGAACGATTGAAAATAGGTGCATTGAACGATTGAAAATAGATGCATTGAACGATTGAAAATAGGTGCATTGAACGATTGAAAATAGATGCATTGAACGATTGAAAATAGGTTCATTGAACGATTGAAAATAGATGCATTGAACGATTGAAAATAGATGCATTGAACGATTGAAAATAGATGCATTGAACGATTGAAAATAGATGCATTGAACGATTGAAAATAGGTGCATTGAACGATTGAAAATAGATGCATTGAACGATTGAAAAAAGGTGCATTGAACGATTGAAAATAGGTGCATTGAACGATTGAAAATAGATGCATTGAACGATTGAAAATAGATTCATTGAACGATTGAAAATAGGTGCATTGAACGATTGAAAATAGGTGCATTGAACGATTGAAAATATATGCATTGAACGATTGAAAATAGGTGCATTGAACGATTGAAAATAGGTGCATTGAACGATTGAAAATAGGTGCATTGAACGATTGAAAATAGATGCATTGAACGATTGAAAATAGGTGCATTGAACGATTGAAAATAGGTGCATTGAACGATTGAAAATAGATGCATTGAACGATTGAAAATATATGCATTGAACGATTGAAAATAGATGCATTGAACGATTGAAAATAGATGCATTGAACGATTGAAAATAGGTGCATTGAACAATTGAAAATAGGTGCATTGAACGATTGAAAATAGGTGCATTGAACGATTGAAAATAGATGCATCGAACGATTGAAAATAGGTGCATTGAACGATTGAAAATAGATGCATTGAACGATTGAAAATAGATGCATTGAATGATTGAAAATTAATTGTTTTCAGGTTACAACACCATCTACATATAGATACAGTATAGCCAGCTGTACAGGTAAATGGTTAGGCATCACAACTCCTATCAACAGAGATTTAGACTGAACCTGGCTTCATCCATTGTGGTGGCATTTCAAAAGGCTTAGGGATGGGTAAGCGTTGGTTTAGCCGTAGCTGGCGCTGACTGGTCCCCTGTCGGTCCCACAGCAACGCGGATGACGAGGACTTGTCTCCGGAGCAGAAGATCGAACGTGAGAAGGAACGCAGGATGGCCAATAACGCCCGGGAGCGGCTGCGCGTCCGTGACATCAACGAGGCCTTCAAGGAGCTGGGCCGCATGGTGCAGCTGCACCTGAAGAGCGACAAGCCACAGACCAAACTGCTCATACTGCATCAGGCCGTGGCCGTCATACTGAGTTTGGAGCAGCAAGTCAGAGGCAAGGGACCTGACACACACACACATAAATATATATATAAATATAAATATATATATATATATATATATATATATATATATATATATATATATATATATATATATATATACAGTACCAGTCAAATGTTTGGACACACCTGCTCATTCAAGGGTTTTTCTTTATTTTTTACTATTTTCTACATTGTAGAATAATAGTGAAGACATCAAAACTATGAAATAACACATATGGAATCATGTAGTAACCAAAAAAAAAGTGTTCAACAAATCAAAATGTATTTTATATTTGAGATTCTTCAAATTAGCCACCCTTTGCCTTGATGACAGCTTTGCACACTCTTGACATTCTCTCAACCAGCATCATGAGGTAGTCACCTGGAATGCATTTCAATTAACAGGTGTGCCTTCTTAAAAGTTAATTTGTGGAATTTCTTTCCTTCTTAATGTGTTTGAGCCAATCAGTTGTGTTGTGACAAGGTAGGGGGGGTATACAGAAGATAGCCCTATTTGGTAAAATACCAAGTCCATATTATGGCAAGAACAGCTCAAATAAGCAAAGAGAAACTACAGTCCATCATTACTTTAAGACATGAAGGTCAGTCAATACGGAAAATGTCAAGAACTTTGAAAGTTTCTTCAAGTGCAGTCGTAAAAACCATCAAGCGCTATGATGAAACTGGCTCTCATGAGGACCGCCACAGGAAAGGAAGACCCAGAGTTTCCTCTGCTGCAGAGGATAAGTTCATTAGAGTTAACTGCACCTCAGATTGCAGCCCAAATAAATGCTTCACAGAGTTCAAGTAACAGACACATCTCAACATCAACTGTTCAGAGGAGACTGTGTGAATCAGGCCTTCATGGTCAAATTGCTGCAAAGAAACCACTACTAAAGGACACCAATAAGAAGAAGAGACTTGCTTGGGCCAAGATACACGAGCAATGGACATTAGACCGGTGGAAATTTGTCCTTTGGTCTGGAGTCTAAATTGGAGATTTTTGGTTCAAACCGCTGTGTCTTTGTGAGACGTGGTGTGGGTGAACGGATGATCTCCGCATGTGTATTTCCCACCGTAAAGCATGGAGGAGGAGGTGTTATGGTGTGGGGGTGCTTTGCTGGTGATTTATTTAGAATTCAAGGCACACTTAACCAGCATGGCTACCACAGCATTCTGCAGCGATACACCATCCCATCTGATTTGGGCTTAGTGAGACTATCATTTGTTTTTCAACACGACAATGACCCAACACACCTCTAGGCTGTGTAAGGGCTATTTGACCAAGAAGGAGAGTGATGGAGTGCTGCATCAGATGACCTGGCCTCCACAATCTCCCGACCTCAACCAAATTGAGATGGTTTGGGATGAGTCGGACCGCAGAGGGAAGGAATGCAGCCAACAAGTGCTTAGCATATGTGGGAACTCCTTCAAGACTGTTGGAAAAGCATTCCAGGTGAAGCTGGTTGAGAGAATGCCAAGACTGTGCAAAGCTGTGGTCAAGGGAATGGGTGGCTATTTGAAGAATCTCAAATAGAAAATATATTTTGATTTGTTTAGCACTTTTATGGTTACTACATGATTCCATATGTGTTATTTTATAGTTTTGATGTCTTCACTATTATTCTACAATGTAGAAAATAGTACAAATAAAGAAAAACACTTGATTGAGTAGGTGTTCTAAAACTTTTGACCGGTAGTGTTTATATGTATATATATACATAGGGACCTGACACACACACACACACACATATATATATATATATACAGGGACACACACATATAGAGACACAGACATAGAGACACACACACATAGAGACACAGACATAGAGAAAGACACACATAGAGACAGACACACACAGACACACATAGAGACAGACACACATAGAGACAGACACACATAGACACACATAGAGACAGACACACATAGAGACAGACACACATAGAGACAGACACACAAGATTTCACTTGCTGCTCCTGGCTCAGTATGTGGCTCAGTATGTGTGGGTGTGTGTGTGTGTGTGTAGTAGTGGTAGGAGTAGTATTAGTATTAGTATTAGTAGTAGTAGTAGTAGTAGTAGTAGTAGTAGTAGTAGTAGTAGTAGTAGTAGTAGTAGTAGTAGTAGTAGTAGTAGTAGTAGTAGTAGTAGTGGTAGTAGTAGTAGTAGTGGTAGGAGTAGTAGTAGTAGTAGTAGTAGTAGTAGTAGTAGTAGTAGTAGTAGTAGTAGTAGTAGTAGTAGTAGTAGTAGTAGTAGTAGTAGTAGTAGTAGTAGTAGTAGTAGTAGTAGCAGCAGTATTAGTAATAGTAATAGTAGTAGTAGTAGTAGTAGTAGTAGTAGTAGTAGTACTTTATAAATCTATTTCTAGTACTAGTACTCTTACTACTACTACACACACACATACACACACACCTACTGAGCCTGGAGCAGCAAATCAGAGGTCAGAGAAAATACACACACACACACACACCAACACACACCAGGGTGCATTATTCTTTAGGCCTGGCTGTGGCTGAATCTTAACATTTAAGTCAAATTTTCACTCAGCTTCCTATTGATGTCAATGCATTACTAAGTGAAAATCTGATTTAAGTGAAATTAGGATTGGCTCCATAGTTTTAACAGATATAGAACAATATTTTCTCAGATCCACACGGTGGCGCTGCTCCAGTTCTTAAAGACTTACTTGTGTGTTTGCGTCCATCCGTCTGTGTGCGTCTGTGTCTCTAGAGAGGAACCTGAACCCTAAGGCTGCGTGTCTGAAGAGACGTGAGGAGGAAAAAGGTTCGTCGGACGGCGGAGCGGCCCTCTCCCTGGCCGGGGCACACCACGCCATGGGGGACGCCTCCAACCCAATGGGACAAATGTAAAAACCCCTAAATGGTCAGAAGATATTCACTTTAAACTAATCTGCTGTGAAAACACGTGTACCATAACTTACCATTAACCTAAAACAATTGGGTGGATAACAATTATAATTGAAGAAGAAAAAAAGCATTCTGGCTCCATTTGCCAAGAAAGTAATACAAAATAGTAAAATGGTTAAAAAAATAAATACAAAAAATCTAGTTATCAGTCTTCCACAGTGGCTTGGCTCGCATTGTGAAAATGGCTTGAATTGTCGTTTTGACGACATTTGCAACCCAGATGAATAATACAAACTCAATCAGAATTACAGGACAAATGATGACAATGTGGATCATTTCTCCCACGTAGCCTTTTAGTCCAAATTGATTGAAATTGAATGAGCGGAGTTGCTAACAATGGAGGGGCCGTAATCAAAGCCTACGACCTATTGAAACAATACCCCGGGTACATTTTAACAACAGATTGGCAGTAAGTGTGTGCTCGTTTTGTTCTGCTGTGTGTGTGTAGTTGACTTGCTTTAACTCATTGTGTGAAACTCAGTGAAAACTATCCTGTGGTTTTGATTGTGTGATGCGTTGTATTGTTTTGATTCGATTGTTTCACACGGTCTATAATTGAATGTCATGCGTACACTATGAGAAAGACAGTAGTATGAAAAAACATTTACATTTTTTTACATTCTAGTCAGATGTTCTTATCCAGAGCAACTGGCGTTACAGTCAGTGCGTTCAACAAAGTTCAGTAGGGGAAAACAACCACCAATTACAGTCATTGAAACCTTTCTTCTTGACAGGCCTCTCCTAAGCCAGTTCTTTAACCAGATGGTGTAGTTAATTAACTAAGTGTTATCAGTGAACAAAGAGGATAGGAGAGAACGTGAAGAATGCTGATTGTCTCCACATCGTAGAGATATGGAGTACAGCACCTTGTAGTGAGGTACCTGAAGGTTGGATGTGTTTTCTCGATATCTTAATCTTATGTGGAAGGCACATACGTTTAGGGCCTTTTGAAGGTTATTTTTAGGGCCTAGGGTGTCCATCTCAATGTTTTACCTTTAGTTCCTTCTCAGTTGTGTGTGTGTCTGTCTGTCTGTCTGTCTGTCCGTCTGTGTCTGTATGTCTGTCTGTCTGTTTATGTGTCTGTCTGTCTGTCTTGTGTGTGTGTGTGTGTGTGTGTGTGTGTGTGTGTTTGTTGATTGGTTTGTACAGGTAACAGGTGAGTACAGTGTCCCACAGCTGTCTCTAACCCCCTTCTGTCCTCCTGTAGGTCCAAGCTCCCGGAGTTCATCAAGATGATGAGCGACCACTTCCTTTGACAACATTCTCCTATTTCCTGAACCAATCAATCAACCGATCACGTCAATCAACGATCGATCTGACCACCTGATCTGACCAATGTCTTTCGTCTTCTGTAGAAATGAACGAACTGCAAATGTATATCGAAAACATAACAGAGATGTTCCTTCTTCTTCTCCTTCTTCTTCTTCTTCTTCTTCTTCTTCTTTTAAGCATTCCCAGTAAAAAAAAAAAAAAGTTATTATATATGTTAAAGAAAAAGAAAAAAGTAACACAAAAAAAGTAAACGCAGCTACGTGATGATGGGAGACATATCATTATGTTGCAGGACTCAGCTGCTGTCTCAACTGAATGGCAATCTTCTCCACACTGTGGAAACTCTTGCAGTCGTGCCTGAACTCCTCCTTGATGTTTAAGTTAAATAGATATATACGAAAAATCAATCAGTCAGTCTGGAGAGGGGGGGTATATATAGAAAAAGAAAAAAGAAAAAAAAGTAGAGATTATGTAAAATTTCAAGAATTCTTTTAAAACATGCAATAATGATTAAAAAAATGTGTACTTCTAATCTAAAAACAGAACAGATACATTTTAAGATAACACTTTGTTTTTGGCCCCTAAGTTGGCTAGTATAGCTGAATACTAGAAAGCAGTGTTGGGGAACATTACTTTTAAAAGTAACTCGTTAGGTTACAATGTTACTGCCATTAAAAGTAACTTCTTACATTACACTGTTACTTACTGTGGAAAGTAACTCTGTGGACAATACTTTTGCGTTACCAAAAACAAGAAAACCCTCTGAAAATGTCTTGCGCGTGTTGGTCATTCTTTTGGCCAGTAGAGGGAGTTCTACCTACTTAACCCTCGGTGCTGCACTGATGTCATCGGACATCATGGGCGAGCTCAAGACCGAGATCTCTGTCAGATTTCCTAATAGTTGTTTCAGTTGTTTTAGTAAATTGAACCGTGTATTTTGCAATAAACAATGTCTTAATTTTTAATCGCATTATTATTTGACATTTGTAGTTCAGCAGCATATATTGAAATGTAACTGTTCCACAAAAAAAATGCGTGAAGGAGGAAATATGTATACACATTATGATAATAAGGAAAGATAA
This sequence comes from Coregonus clupeaformis, assembly GCF_020615455.1. Lineage (NCBI taxonomy): Eukaryota > Metazoa > Chordata > Actinopteri > Salmoniformes > Salmonidae > Coregonus > Coregonus clupeaformis. The sequence goes on from NC_059206.1 coordinate 10,877,889, forward strand.
AATAAGATATTAAAGCTTTTGCTGTTTTGGAGCAGAAGCACCGTCATCCTCAGCATCAACGGCAATCGGCTGGCGTGGGTCTGGTGGAGCTGTGCTTGGCCTGATGGTGCTTCTTGATATTTGAAGTTGAGTTCTTCGGAGTTGACAGACGCTGAGCCCCGAGGGCGTTGACAGGCGCTGAGCCCCGAGGGTGTTGACAGGAGCTGAGCCCAGAGGGCGTTGACAGACGCTGAACCCCGAGGGCGTTGACAGGCGCTGAGCCCCGAGGGCGTTGACAGGCGCTGAGCCCCGAGGGCGTTGACAGGCGCTGAGCCCCGAGGGCGTTGACAGGCGCTGAGCCCCGAGGGCGTTGACAGGCGCTGAGCCCCGAGGGCTTTGACAGCCGCTGAGCCGCGAGGGCGTTGACAGGCGCTGAGCCCCGAGGGCGTTGACAGGCGCTGAGCCCCGAGGCTCAGTTAACATTTTATTATAATGTTTTTCTCCAATTCTAAATCATGTGAAAACTTTCACCACGTAGAAGCTGTTGTCTCTGCCACCTTGTTAGCTTCCTGCCACAACGTTCTTGAAGAGACAGGAAGAGCGTGAACTTATGGGAAGAGTTTTTAATTTTTTATTTGGCAAAGGGAATAATATTTAAAATTAACGATTTGCTTATTTGAAAAAGTAACTAAGTATCTGATTTCTTAAATTGAAAAACTAACACGTTAAGTTACTCGTTACCACAAAAAAATAATTTGAGTACTCTAACGCGTCACTTTGTAAGGTGTTACCCCCAACACTGCTAGAGAGGAGAGAGGGGAAACATTGCTAACTCATAGCCACTCCAAACCAGCAGACGTCCTGATTCAGATTGAAATGTGTTTTCATTGGCCATTCCTTTGCGTGGGCGGAGCAGATGAGCAAATGGAACCTTGTGATTAGAGGGCAGGCCGTTGGTAGTGTTACTCTTCGTTACTCCATGTTACAGAAGGAAGGAAGGAAGGAAGGAAGGAAGGAAGGAAGGAAGGAAGGAAGGAAGGAAGGAAGGAAGGAAGGAAGGAAGGAAGGAAGGAAGGAAGGAAGGAAGGAAGGAAGGAAGGAAGGAAAATAAAGGGGGACAGATAGATAGACAGAGAGACCCAGACCAGTTCAGAACAGAGATATGTCAGAACAGAGATATGTCTCCTTGTTGTGTCTGTCACGCAGAGAGACCCAGACCAGGTCAGAACAGAGATATGTCTCCTTGCTGTGTCTGTCACACAGAGAGACCCAGACCAGGTCAGAACAGAGATATGTCTCCTTGCTGTGTCTGTCACACAGAGAGACCCAGACCAGGTCAGAACAGAGCAAAGTCTCTTTCCCCTTTGATGACACCCAAGTCAAAGGTCAAGGTCTCTCCCAGGTGATGATGACACTTCCTGGTGATGTCCCTTCCTGGTAATGACGCTGCAATGGAAAGGCACAGCCAGAGGGGGATGTACAGAATATCCCAGAATCCGAGCAGTCCATCACCTTGTATGATTTGCCTGATTTTAAACCCCAGTCTAGCACTTCACATCCCCCTCTGTCTCCCTAGATCTCCCTTCCTGCCCCCTGCCCCCCAAAACCACCCCAGCCCCTCCCAAGGCCCCAGAAATGCAATTTTAACATTAACTTCTACCAATGTGCCTTTTAGAGTTCATATCATTCAAATGCGATGAGGAGGAGGCAAACATTATCTGAACTTTGTAGGATGCAAGCTTAGGGAACCGTTAGTTATTAGGTCTATGCATTCAGGTTTTTTTCTGACCTGGGAATTTAAAAAACAGTAAAAAATAAAAAAAACTATTTTTGGGATAAACTGTATTTAATTGTACTGTATGCTTATATGTAATTAGAAGGCGTGTCCCTGAACGGACCTTGTTTTAGTCAGTTGAACCCCCTGGCGGCCCCAGCACCCCGAGTTTCAGACCCCTTCCTCTATTACAAGTTGCAGGCTGTTTCCATAGTGAACGACACGTCTGTTGTTTTTGAGCATTGTATTATAGCTATCAGCTTTTTATCAATATTCGGCTTGTCCGTGAGCCACTGTAGTCTTCAGTAGTGTGTGGTTGTATGTGTAAAACTGAATTTTTTCTCTTTTTTAATCTTTCTCTTATTCTTTGTCTGTTCTGGTTTCTCTGTCGATGAAAAAAAAAAAACTAAACCACAACTTGCTGCCGTATGGAGATTCGACAGCAGCTGTTTTTAAAACGTGGTTTAAGTTATCCAATCAACACAAGGCACTGAAACTGGAAAATAATCTATTTGAAAATCAATATATATAAATATAAAAATATATACAATATATAAATAAGGAAGGTGCCGGTTTTCAGAGGAACGGTTATTCTGGGGGTGATTAATTATTTTCTTAGCGATGGGGTGGAAGGTTTGAAAAGGCGTCTCAGTGTTAAAGAGACATGACTTGTTAATCTTCTTCTCTGGCGTGCTGTGCTGTGACATCACAATGACTGACTATGGCACCCCTGACTGGACAAAAGGGACCGACCGGTCTTCTCTGGCGTGCTGTGCAGTGACATCACAATGACTGACTATGGCACCCCTGACTGGACAAAAGGGACCGGACTTCCATCATCCTCCACTCACTGCTATTCAGCTGTCAATGAAAACACACAGACATTTGTAAATTGAATGCAACGAATGCAAACTTACCATTATTTTGAAATTGTGTATGTAAAAGTTATATTTTTACATGTAGACTGTTGTTATTTTGTGTTTAGATAATACATTGTATCAGTTTTTTGTTAAAAAAAAAAAAAAAAAAGTAAAATTCAGTGTGTGTTGAAAATGTGTCACATTGAAAAGGAAGTGAGGTCAAAGGCTTCAGTATCATTTTTATGTTTTTTCAAAATGTTTGTTTATATTTCCAGGAAAATGGGGGGAGGGGGGGTGGATTGGAAATCAAAAAGGTATATAATGTTATTTTCATGCTCATTACATTGACATTTTTCATTGTAT
>NC_059206.1:10885864-10890864 GCF_020615455.1 Coregonus clupeaformis
AAATAAAGAAAAACTCTTGAATGAGTAGGTGTGTCCAAACTTTTGACTGGTAGTGTATATATTCTCTCACAAACATTGACCACAAAATACTTCCGATGCTGTATAAGTACAGTACAGTGTTGGTTTCCTTAATATAACCTTGTCATTGACAATACACAATATGACCAAAAGTATGTGGACTCCTGCTCGTCGAACATCTCATTTCAAAATCATGAGTATTAATATGGAGTTGGTCCCCCCCTTTGCTGCTATAACAGCCTCCACTCTTCTGGGAAGGCTTTGCACTATATGTTGGAACATTGCTGCGGGGAGTTGCTTCCATTCAGCCACAAGAGCATTAGTGAGGTCGGGCACTGATGTTGGTCGATTAGGCCTTGGCTCGCAGTAGGCGTTCCAATTCATCTCAAAGGTGTTCGATGGGGTTGAGGTCAGGGCTCTGCGCAGGCCAGTCAATTCTTCCACACCGATCTCGACAAACCATTTCTGTGTGGACCTCGCTTTGTCCACGGGGGCATTGTCAAGCTGAAACAGGAAAGGGCCTTCCCCAAACTGTTGCCACAAAATTGGAATCACAGAATTGTCTAGAATGTCATCGTATGCTGTAGCGTTAAGATTTCCCTTCACTGGAACTAAGTGGCCTAGCCAAACCATGAAAAACAGCCCCAGACCATTATTCTTCCTCCACCAAACTTTACAGTTGGCACTATGCATTCGGGGAGGAAGCGTTCTCCAGGCATCCACCAAACCCAGATTCGTCCATCGGACTGCCAGATGGTGAAGCATGATTCATCACTCCAGAGAATGTGTTTCCACTGCTCCAGAGTCCAATGGCGGCGAGCTTTACACCACTCCAGCCGACGCTTGGCATTGCACATGGGTGTCTTAGGCTTGTGTGCGGCTTCTCGGCCATGGAAACCCATTTCATGAAGCTCCCGTTCTGTGAGCTTGTGTGGCCTACAACTTCACGGCTGAGACGTTGTTGCTCCTAGAAGTTTCCACTTTACAATAACAGCACTTACAGTTGACCGGGGCAGCTCTAGCAGGGCAGAAATTTGACGAACTGACTTGTTGGAAAGGTGGCATCCTATGACGGTGGCACGTCGAAAGTCTCTGAGCTCTTCAGTAAGGCCATTCTACTGCCAATGTTTGTCTATGGAGATTGCATGGCTGTGTGCTCGGTTTTATACACCTGTCAACAAAAGGGTGTGACTGAAACAGCCGAATCCACTCATTTGAAGGGGAGTCCACATAATTTCGGGCCATGTAGTGTATATAGTGTATATGCCAGTACAATACTATGTGTGGGTAGATCATGACCTCACGCAGCATAAAGTTACCCTATCACTCCTGAGAGAGTAAACCAGAGAATCAGCCAGATCTCTCTCTGTCGGGGACAAGTTTAGCCAGGGGAGGAACAGAAAAACAGAACCCAGGCACTTTCGCATTTTCATCATTTGAAGTGTGAAGTAATTGTGACAAGAGTTGACAGAGACAGTATGTAACACCTTCCATTGCCTCATACGTCATTCAGCTATTTCCCAGACAGGTACATAGGCATGATGTCATGTCTATTTCCCAGAAAGGTACATAGGCATGATGTCATCTCCATGATAGGCCTGTACTGGTTGGAGTTGAGTCATCTGTTGACTAGTACACTTTTCACACCAGTCTGTATGTATGACTCCGACTAATTCATAAGAAGTGAATCTAGCTTGTTTTATCATAACGATGCTAGTCAATGGAATCCACTGAAAAGTAATTACTCATCATCCTGGATTTACCTTTTTAAGTCTCAATAAATATCAAAAACGTGTTTTATTATACAGTATATTCATTCCCAAGGGGGGCCAGTATGGAAAAAAATAAATAATAATAATAATAATAATAATGTATGCACTCACTAACTGTAAGTCGCTCTGGATAAGAGTGTGTGCTAAATGACTAAAATGTAATGTAAAAATGTATGAATCTTTAACAGGGGTTTCCATACGCTTCTATGACTAAATGGTTATGTACCATCTGTAACAATTTACAATCAAATATGTCACTATTGACAAGACAAATAGAGTGTAAATAGCCTAATGACAAATAGACAGTGGTGTAAAGTACTTAAGTAAAAATACTTTAAAGTACTACTTAAGTAGCTTCGGGGGGTACAGAGAGGGAAAAAAGTATTTGATCCCCTGCTGACTTTGTACGTTTGCCCACTGACAAAGACATGATCAGTCTATAATTGTAATGGTAGGTTTATTTGAACAGTGAGAGACAGAATAACAACAAAGAAATCCAGAAAAACGCATGTCAAAAATGTTAGAAATTGATTTGCATTTTAATGAGGGAAATAGGTATTTGACCCCTCTGCAAAACATGACTTAATACTTGGTGGCAAAACCCTTGTTGGCAATCACAGAGGGAGACGTTTCTTGTAGTTGGCCGCCAGGTTTGCACACATCTCAGGAGGGATTTTGTCCCACTCCTCTTTGCAGATCTTCTCCAAGTCATTAAGGTTTCGAGCCTGACGTTTGGCAACTCGAACCTTCAGCTCCCTCCACAGATTTTCTATGGGATTAAGGTCTGGAGACTGGCTAAGCCACTCCAGGACCTTAATGTGCTTCTTCTTGAGCCACTCCTTTGTTGCCTTGGCCGTGTGTTTTGGGTCATTGTCATGCTGGAATACCCTTCCACGACCCATTTTCAATGCCCTGGCTGAGGGAAGGAGGTTCTCACCCAAGATTTGACGGTACATGGCCCCGTCCATCGTCCCTTTGATGCGGTGAAGTTGTCCTGTCCCCTTAACAGAAAAACACCCCCGAAGCATAATGTTTCCACCTCCATGTTTGACGGTGGGGATGGTGTTCTTGGGGTCATAGGCAGCATTCCTCCTCCTCCAAACACTGCGAGTTGAGTTGATAACAAAGAGCTCGATTTTAGTCTCATCTGACCACAACACTTTCAACCAGTTCTCCTCTGAATCATTCAGATGTTCATTGGCAAACTTCAGACGGGCCTGTATATGTGCTTTCTTGAGCAGGGGGAGTAGTGTGTTACCAATTGTTTTCTTGGTGACTATGGTCCCAGCTGCCTTAAGATCATTGACAAGATCCTCCCGTGTAGTTCTGGGCTGATTCCTCACCGTTCTCATGAACATTGCAACTCCACGAGGTGAAATCTTGCATGGAGCCCCAGGCCGAGGGAGATTGACAGTTCTTTTGTGTTTCTTCCATTTGCGAATAATCGCACCAACTGTTGTCACCTTCTCACCAAGCTGCTTGGCGATGGTCTTGTAGCCCATTCCAGCCTTGTGTAGGTCTACAATCTTATCCCTGACATCCTTGGAGAGCTCTTTGGTCTTGGCCGTGGTGGAGAGTTTGGAATCGGATTGATTGATTGCTTCTGTGGACAGGTGTCTTTTAAACAGGTAACAAACTGAGATTAGGAGCACTCCCTTTAAGAGTGTACTCCTAATCTCAGCTCGTTACCTGTATAAAAGACACCTGGGAGCCAGAAATCTTTCTGATTGAGAGGGGGTCAAATACTTATTTCCCTCATTAAAATGCAAATCAATTTATAACATTTTTGACATGCGTTTTTCTGGATTATTTTGTTGTTATTCTGTCTCTCACTGTTCAAATAAACTACCATTAAAATTATAGACTGATCATTTCTTTGTCAGTGGTTGGAGTGTGCCCCTGGCTATCAGATGGCACAGTTTTATTGTTTTTCTTATTACATTTTTAAAACAAGAAAACTGTGCCGTCTGGTTTGCTTAATATATGTAATTTGAAATAATTTATACTTTTAGTTTTAGTTTTCATACTTAAGTATATTGTAGAAATTAAATTTACTTTTGATACTTAAAACCTCTTAAGGATCGGACCCTTTTTTTCAATTTTCGCCTAAAATGGCATACCCAAATCGAACTGCCTGTAGCTCAGGACCTGAAGCAAGGATATGAATATTCTTGATACCATTTGAAAAGAAACACTTTGAAGTTTGTAGAAATGTGAAATTAATGTAGGAGAATATAACACATTAGCTCTGGTAAAAGATAATACAAACAAAAAAACTGGCGTTTTCTATTTATTTTTGACCCATCATCTTTGAAACGCAAGAGAAAGGCCACAATATAATATTGCAGTTTAGGCGCAATTTAGAATTTGGCCACTAAATGGCAGCAGTGTGTGTGCAATGTTTCAGATTGATCCAGTGAAGCGTTGTAATACTGGACTATTTTGTATGAAGTCTTCCCAAATGTGCCGAATTGGTCAATTGATACATTTTCAAGTACATAACTATAGAGAACATACAAAAATGATAATAGAAAATGTAAGTTTACACACTCCCAGGAATGTCATATATGATGGATCATTAGCTTATACACTAACTTTCACACATCTAGATTGCCGGGCGGGGTGGGTGTGGAGCCAGAGACAGCAAGGGTTCAAACTGTAGAACCCAGTTCCTACATTTGAATATAAAAATTGATTTTATCAAACAAAACTATGCTACATTTTATCTCTGGGACCCTCAGGATGACAAATCAGAGCAAGATTACTGAACGTAAGTACATTATTTACCTTCAAAGGTGAATGTATCAAACCAGTTGCCGTGATAAGTTTTTTGTTGTTGTGCACTCTCCTCAAACAATAGCATGGTATTTTTTCACAGTAATAGCTACTGTAAATTGGACAGTGCAGTTAGATTAACAAGAATGTAAGCTTTCTGCCCATATAAGACATGTCTATGTCCTGGAAAGTTTGCTGTTACTTACAACAGTCATGCTAATCACATTAGCGCACGTTAGCGCAACCGTCCCATTTACGGGACACCGATCCCGTAGAGGTTAAGTATATTTAAAACCAAATACTTTTAGAGTTTTACTCAAGTAGTATTTTACTGGGTGACTTTCACTTTTACTTGAGTAAAAGTAAAGTCCACAAAACATATTGCATGTAACAAACAGTTACATGTTACATGACCTAAAGCATGGTCAAGCAAGG
>NC_059206.1:10895864-10990864 GCF_020615455.1 Coregonus clupeaformis
CTACCCACCCAGCCCTTAAGCCCAGCAGGTCTACTTCCTTAGTGGGCATGAACAGAACATAACTACAGTTCTAGAAGTGAAGAATGTGAGGTGTGGCACTAGAGCAGGTTTGCCAATTCAATTCTAACATCTCTATAGCAACCACTTCAGCCAGCCATTGGTGGGTTAGACAACAACCATCTATAGCAACCACTTCAGCCAGCCATTGGTGGGTTAAACAACAACCATCTATAGCAACCACTTCAGCCAGCCATTGTTGGGTTAAACAACAACGTCATTGGCAAACTTCAGATGGGCCTGTATATGTGCTTTCTTGAGCAGGGGGACCTTGCGGGCGCTGCAGGATTTCAGTCCTTCACGGCGTAGTGTGTTACCAATTGTTTTCTTGGTGACTATGGTCCCAGCTGCCTTGAGATCATTGACAAGATCCTCCCGTGTAGTTCTGGGTTGATTCCTCACCGTTCTCATGATCATTGCAACTCCACGAGGTGAGATCTTGCATGGAGCATCAGGCCGAGGGAGATTAAAAGTTCATTTGTGTTTCTTCCATTTGCGAATAATCACACCAACTGTTGTCACCTTCTCACCAAGCTGCTTGGCGATGGTCTTGTAGCCCATTCCAGCCTTGTGTAGGTCTACAATCTTGTCCCTGACATCCTTGGAGAGCTCTTTGGTCTTGGCCATGGTGGAGAGCCATGGTGGTCAAGGATGTCTTATTAAACTGAATCTGATAAGCTTTTCACATGAATGTTTTTCCTTTTTTATTTTATTTTATAGTATTTTATGACCCCTAACTGTTCTATGTGTTATTTATCATATAGTTGTTGCTTTCCCCCAACAGATGCTGTCGTGAAGCGCCGCCCGGGTGCAACAAAGGGACAAGTGGGAACAGCTTAAAACAGTAAAATGGCTGAATTGAGAAGCAATGTTAATTGAAACGCATTCCAGGTTACTACCTCATGAAGCTGGTTGAGAGAATGCCAAGAGTGTGCAAAGCTGTCATCAAGGCAAAGGTTGGCTACATGAAGAATCTCAAATATAAATATATTTTGATTTGTTTAACACTTTTTTTGGTTACTACATGATTCCATACAGTGGGGAAAAAAAGTATTTAGTCAGCCACCAATTGTGCAAGTTCTCCAACTTAAAAAGATGAGAGAGGCCTGTAATTTTCATCATAGGTACACGTCAACTATGACAGACAAATTGAGATTTTTTTTTCCAGAAAATCACATTGTAGGATTTTTAATGAATTTATTTGCAAATTATGGTGGAAAATAAGTATTTGGTCACCTACAAACAAGCAAGATTTCTGGCTCTCACAGACCTGTAACTTCTTCTTTAAGAGGCTCCTCTGTCCTCCACTCGTTACCTGTATTAATGGCACCTGTTTGAACTTGTTATCAGTATAAAGACACCTGTCCACAACCTCAAACAGTCACACTCCAAACTCCACTATGGCCAAGACCAAAGAGCTGTCAAAGGACACCAGAAACAAAATTGTAGACCTGCACCAGGCTGGGAAGACTGAATCTGCAATAGGTAAGCAGCTTGGTTTGAAGAAATCAACTGTGGGAGCAATTATTAGGAAATGGAAGACATACAAGACCACTGATAATCTCCCTCGATCTGGGGCTCCACGCAAGATCTCACCCCGTGGGGTCAAAATGATCACAAGAACAGTGAGCAAAAAATCCCAGAACCACACGGGGGGACCTAGTGAATGACCTGCAGAGAGCTGGGACCAAAGTAACAAAGCCTACCATCAGTAACACACTACGCCGCCAGGGACTCAAATCCTGCAGTGCCAGACGTGTCCCCCTGCTTAAGCCAGTACATGTCCAGGCCCGTCTGAAGTTTGCTAGAGTGCATTTGGATGATCCAGAAGAGGATTGGGAGAATGTCATATGGTCAGATGAAACCAAAATAGAACTTTTTGGTAAAAACTCAACTGTCGTGTTTGGAGGACAAATAATGCTGAGTTGCATCCAAAGAACACCATACCTACTGTGAAGCATGGGGGTGGAAACATCATGCTTTGGGGCTGTTTTTCTGCAAAGGGACCAGGACGACTGATCAGTGTAAAGGAAAGAATGAATGGGGCCATGTATCGTGAGATTTTGAGTGAAAACCTCCTTCCATCAGCAAGGGCATTGAAGATGAAACGTGGCTGGGTCTTTCAGCATGACAATGATCCCAAACACACCGCCCGGGCAACGAAGGAGTGGCTTCGTAAGAAGCATTTCAAGGTCCTGGAGTGGCCTAGCCAGTCTCCAGATCTCAACCCCATAGAAAATCTTTGGAGGGAGTTGAAAGTCCGTGTTGCCCAGCGACAGCCCCAAAACATCACTGCTCTAGAGGAGATCTGCATGGAGGAATGGGCCAAAATACCAGCAACAGTGTGTGAAAACCATGTGAAGACTTACAGAAAACGTTTGACCTGTGTCATTGCCAACAAAGGGTATATAACAAAGTATTGAGAAACTTTTGTTATTGACCAAATATTTATTTTCCACCATAATTTGCAAATACATTCGTTAAAAATCCTACAATGTGATTTTCTGGATTTTTTTCCTCATTTTGTCTGTCATAGTTGACGTGTACCTATGATGAAAATTACAGGCCTCTCTCATCTTTTTAAGTGGGAGAACTTGCACAATTGGTGGCTGACTAAATACTTTTTTCCCCCACTGTATGTGTTATTTCATAGTGTTGATGTTTTCACTATTATTCTACAATGTAGAAAATAGTCAAAATAAAGAAAAACCCTGGAATGAGTAGGTGTGTCCAAACTTTTGACTAGTACTGTATATGTTTCCACCATATATGCCCATATAAAACATATAAGTAATACAAAATATATTGCCATATATTTATTTTCCATATGGGGTTTGAATATTTTCTGAAGGCACTGTATATCATTACAATAAGCATATAAAAACAAAACACAAAACATCCCTACTTTGCCTTCAATAATAACGAGTAAATGGTACATCAATACATGCATTCCTGAAATAGATCAATTCTGTGAGACTAGACAGATTTCCTGAAATAGCTAAATTCTGTGAGACTAGACAGATTTCCTGAAATAGCTGGATAGGTGTGCGTATAATGTGAACATATAGCAACCCAAAGGTTGCGTGTTCAATCTCATCATGGACAACTTTAGCATTTTAGCTAATTAGCAATTTTCAACTACTAACTACTTTTGAGCTACTTTGCAACTACTTAGCGTATTAGCTAACCCTAACCTTAACCCTTTTAGCTAACTCTTCCTTTAACCCTAAAGTTAGCGTAAGCCACCAAGCTAAAGTTACACACAACAAATGTAAATTCGTAACATATTGTACATTTGGCATATTCGTAACATATTGTACGAATTGCAATTGGTAACATCATAGGAATTGTAATTGGAATAATATCATACGAAATGGGTCATTCTTGGGCTCGTGTAATGTTTCAGTCCCTCTGACTTTTTATATTATATTTCAAGTTCAACGTGTCAAATCGGAGGGCCTGTTGTCTGGACCTCTGGCCGTCTCTATGGGGGTTCCACAGGGGTTCAATTCTCGGGCCGACTCTATTCTCTGTGTTTATCAATGATGTCGCTCTTGCAGCTGGTGACTCTCAGATCCACCTCTACGCAGACGACACCATTTTGTATACATCTGGCCCTTCATTGGACACTGTGTTAACAAACCTCCAAACGAGCTTCAATGCCATACAACACTCCTTCTGTGGCCTCCAACTGCTCTTAAACGCTAGTAAAACTAACTGCATGCTCTTCAATCGAACGCTGCTTGCACCCGCCCGCCCGACTTGAATCACTACTCTTGGCGGGTCTGACTTAGAATATGTGGACAACTACAAATACCTAGGTGTCTGGTTAGACCGTAAACTCTCCTTCCAGACTCATATTAAGCATCTCCAATCCAAAGTTAAATCTAGAATCGGCATCCTGTTCCGCAACAAAGCCTCCTTCACTCATGCTGCTAAACATGCCCTCGTAAAACTGACTATCCTACCGATCCTTGACTTCGGCGATGTCATTTACAAAATAGCTTCCAGCACTCAACTCAGCAAATTGGATGTAGTCTATCACAGTGCCATCCGTTTTGTCACCAAAGCCCCATATACTACCCACCATTGTGACCTGTACGCTCTCGTTGGCTGGCCCTCACTACATATTCGTCACCAAACCCACTGGCTCCAGGTCATCTATAAATCACTGCTAGGCAAATCCCCGCCTTATCTTAGCTCATTGGTCACCATAGCAACACCCACCCGTAGTATGCGTTCCAGCAGGTATATTTACATTTACATTTACATTTTAGTCATTTAGCAGACGCTCTTATCCAGAGCGACTTACAGTTAGTATATCTCACTGGTCATCCCCAAAGCCAACACCTCCTTTGGCCGCCAGTCCTTCCAGTTCTCTGCTGCAAATGACTGGAACGAACTACAAAAATCTCTGAAGCTGGAGACTCTTATCTCCCTCATTAACTTTAAGCATCAGTTGTCAGAGCAGCTTACCGATCACTGCACCTGTACACAGCCCATCTGTAATTAGCCCACACAACTACCTCATCCCCATATTGTTATTTACATTGTTATTTATTTTGCTCATTTGCACCCCAGTATCTCTATTTGCACATCATCTTCTGCACATCTATCTGTCACGGTTTCGGCCGAGGCGGCCCCTCCTCCTTGTTCGGGCAGGTTTCGGCGGTCGTCGTCTCCGGAGTACTAGCTGCCACCATTCTATGTTTCTTGTTTGATTGGTTTTGTCTGTTTGTCACACCTGTTTTGTGTTATGTCTCATTAAGCACCCTATTTAGTTCCTTGTTGTTAGTTAGGTGTTGTGTGTAATTGTTTTCTTGCCGTGTTGCTGCGCTACCTATTTTGGTGCGCTATTTAGTAGTTTGCCTCCTTGTTGTTTTAGGAGAGATTTACGCACATGTTTAGTGCGCCCGTTTGGTTACGCCTGTGCTCGCTTTTATCGCCTCCGGGCTGTTCTTGGATTATTTTGTGTTGATCTACTAAAGACTTTGTTTGGACTTAACTTCTGCGTCCTGCGCCTGATTCCACACCACACCTACCTACAGCAACTCTTGACAGAATTACACACCTTTTATGGAATCAGCAGGAGCACCCATCGACGTCATGGAGGAGCGTTTTCGTGGTCAAGAGGATCGAATCAACCAGATCGGGCACGCCTTGGACCGCGTCATGAACACCCTCCATCGATGGGAGACAAGCGTTTAGTACTACCTCCGGCCATTACGAGTATCTCGTCATGCCATATGGGTTAATGAATGCTCCATCAGTCTTCCAATCGTTTGTAGATGAGATTTTCCGGGACATGCAGGCGCAGGGAGTAGTGGTGTACATAGATGATATTCTTGTGTACAGTGCTACTCGGGCCGAGCATGTAGCCCTGGTGCGCAGGGTATTGAGGAGACTGTTGGAGCATGACCTGTATGTCAAAGCCGAGAAATGTCTGTTCTTTCAGGAGTCAGTTTCCTTTTTGGGTTACCAGTTGTCTGCGTCAGGGGTGAGAATGGAGGTGGACCGAGTGTCCGCCGTGCGTAATTGGCAAACCCCAACTACAGTTAAAGAGGTGCAGCGGTTCTTGGGTTTTGCGAATTACTACCGGAGGTTTATCCGGGGTTTTGGACAGGTGGCAGCTCCCATAACGTCTCTTCTGAAGGGGGGTCCGGTGCGCTTGCAGTGGTCGGCTGAGGCGGACAGGGCCTTTGGGAGACTGAAGGACCTGTTTACCTCGGCTCCGGTGCTGGCGCACCCGGATCCCGCTTTACCCTTCCAAGTAGAGGTGGACGCGTCTGAGGCCGGTATCGGGGCAGTTCTTTCACAACGGTCCGGCACACCACCTAAGCTCCGCCCCTGTGCTTTTTTATTCTAAGAAGCTCAGTCCGGCGGAGCGGAATCATGACGTAGGGGACAGGGAGCTGTTAGCCGTAGTACAGGCCCTAAAGGTGTGGAGGCATTGGCTTGAGGGGGCTCAACACCCTTTCCTCATTCTGACCGACCACCGTAACCTGGAATACATTCGGGCAGCTAGGAGACTGAATCCTCGCCAGGCTCGATGGACTATGTTTCTCGCCCGGTTTGTGTTCAAGATCACTTACATCCCTGGGTCCCAGAACGGGAAGGCAGATGCCCTGTCCCGGCGGTATGACACGGAGGAGAGGTGCGTGGAGCCCATTCCCATACTACCGGAGTCTTGTCTGGTGGCACCGGTGGTGTGGGAAGTCGATGCGGAGATCGAGCGGGCATTACGCACCGACCCTAGCCCTCCACAGTGTCCGGTGGGTCGGACGTACGTCCCGCTCGAGGTCCGGGATCGGCTGATTTATTGGGCTCACACGTCACCCTCCTCTGGACATCCAGGTATTGGCCGGACAGTGCACTGCCTTAGTACGAAGTACTGGTGGCCAACGTTAGCCAGGGATGTGAGGGTTTATGTCTCCTCCTGCTCAGTGTGTGCCCAGTGTAAGGCGCCCAGACACTTGCCCAGGGGTAAATTACAACCCCTGCCCGTTCCACAGCGACCCTGGTCTCACCTCTCGGTGGATTTTGTTACCGACCTTCCCTCCTCACAAGGGAATACCACCATCCTGGTCGTTGTGGATCGGTTCTCGAAGGCCTGTCGTCTCCTTCCCAAGCCGGGTCTTCCTACTGCCCTACAGACCGCTGAGGCTCTATTTACTCACGTCTTCCGGCATTACGGGTACCCGAGGATATAGTGTCCGATCGAGGCCCCCAGTTTACCTCCAGAGTCTGGAGAGCCTTTATGGAACGGTTGGGGGTCTCGGTGAGCCTTTACCTCGGGTTACCACCCGGAGAGTAATGGGCAGGTCGAACGAGTCAACCAGGATGTGGGTAGGTTTCTGAGGTCATATTGTCAGGGCCGGCCGGAGGAGTGGGCGAGATATGTGCCCTGGGCCGAGATGGCACAGAACTCTCTCCGCCACTCCTCCACTAGACTAACCCCTTTCCAGTGTGTGTTAGGGTACCAGCCGGTTCTGGCACCTTGGCATGAGAGCCAGATCGAGGCCCCTGCTGTGGATGAGTGGGTGCGGCGCTCGGAGGAGACGTGGAACGCTGCACACGTCCATCTGCAGCGAGCCATCCGTCGACAGAAGACGAGCGCCGACCTACACCGCAGTGAGGGGCCAGTGTACGCACCTGGAGATCGAGTCTGGCTCTCAACCAGAAACCTGCCCCTCCGCCTGCCCTGCCGGAAGCTGGGTCGGCGGTTTGTGGGGCCTTTTAAAGTCCTGAGGAGATTGAACGTGGTGTGTTACAGGTTACAACTGCCCATTGATTACAAGAATATTAACCCCTTGTTCCATGTGTCTCTCCTCAGGCCGGTGGTAGCTGGTCCACTCCAGGACTTTGAGATTGAGGAGACTCCTCCGCCCCCGTTGGACATCGAGGGGCTCCGGCGCACACTGTTCGGACCATCCTGGATTCGAGACGCCGGATGGGGGTCTCCAATATCTCGTGGAGTGGGAGGGGTACGGTCCGGAGGAGCGGTGCTGGGTGCCGAGGAGGGACATTCTGGATCCGTCCCTGCTGACCGAATTCCATCGTGGTCATCCTACGCGCCCTGCTCCGCGTCCTCCTGGTCGTCCCGAGGCGGGGGCGGCGCACGGCTGGAGCCGCACGTCAAGGGGGGGGTACTGTCACGGTTTCGGCCGAGGCGGCCCCTCCTCCTTGTTCGGGCAGGTTTCGGCGGTCGTCGTCTCCGGAGTACTAGCTGCCACCGTTCTATGTTTCTTGTTTGATTGGTTTTGTCTGTTTGTCACACCTGTTTTGTGTTATGTCTCATTAAGCACCCTATTTAGTTCCTTGTTGTTAGTTAGGTGTTGTGTGTAATTGTTTTCTTGCCGTGTTGCTGCGCTACCTATTTTGGTGCGCTATTTAGTAGTTTGCCTCCTTGTTGTTTTAGGAGAGATTTACGCACATGTTTAGTGCGCCCGTTTGGTTACGCCTGTGCTCGCTTTTCTCGCCTCCGGGCTGTTCTTGGATTATTTTGTGTTGATCTACTAAAGACTTTGTTTGGACTTAACTTCTGCGTCCTGCGCCTGATTCCACACCACACCTACCTACAGCAACTCTTGACACTATCACTCCAGTGTTAATACTAAATTGTAATTATTTTGCACTATGGCCAATTTATTGCCTTACCTCCATAACATACTACATTTGCACACTATTTCTATTGTGTTATTGACTGTACGTTTTTGTTTATTCCATATGTAACTCTGTGTTGTTGTTGTTTTTATCGCACTGCTTTGCTTTATCTTGGCCAGGTCGCAGTTGTATATGAGAACTTGTTCTCAACTGGCTTACCTGGTTAAATGAAGGTGAAAAACCGATGTGTCTCTTCAACCCCTTCACAGTATTCAACCTTGTCACCCTAGTCTTGACAATTTATGTTAAATAAAATGGCAAAGATGAATAAATATGAATTTAATGTTTTCTGAGCTCAGTCTGAAATGTTAAAATTCTGAATTGAAAGCATTTTTCTATTTAAATGATGAGCCCGCTGACACATAATGTGTCTATTTCAGGGTTTAATATAGCAGAATTCTGAGATTTTGCATACATTTTATATTTATAATAATTGAATTGGTTTGGGGGACACATGAGCATTAGGTAAATGTTGATTTTATAACAAGTATCTTTTATAATCATATTCAAACTTCCATATTGTCTGTAACCGGGTTGAAGAGAAATGGTGTCCATATCAGACAAAAATTGACAATAATAAAGGGCTTTGTATAATAATGTACTTAATGTTGTGGGGTGTTAAGAAGTGTGGGGTGTTAAGAAGTGTATTTTAAAAAAATATTACTGCAGCCCAAGAATGACCCACATACCATATGAAACGTAACATATCATACGAAATATAGATTCTCAGATGTATGTACAGAATATTAAAGAAATGCTCTGTGACCAGGTTGGATTTCCAAACATGGTTTTGAGAAACAACAATTTTTTTCGATGGGGAGGATGCTTTGAGAAGGGCACAGCAACTAACCCAAATACCTCCAGGGAATTAGCGTGCCACTGAATAATGTTATAGTGACATATTGAGGGCAATATCACCTAGTTACAGTGGCCTACACACCACAATATGAGTGACAGGCTGAGCTGTGCTGCGTGAGTCAGGTACGTTAACGCCTTCCTCGGAGGCAGCCGCACTGTTCCCACCCGAAACAGCCACAAGTCAAACCGATCGTCAAAGCACCACGAGGATTCCGTTTACTTCGGGACTGAACTGAACTCTCACGCTAAACTAAAAGGTAAGTGAAGAACCACATTTTTCTAACCGCTCGGGGTCTATTTGAACTGATAACGGACTTATTTCAAGAAGTAAGCCTATATACAGTCGCGTGTAACGCGTAAGTATTACAAATGTGTTATGAATATGATTTGACCAAGCTATACACATTGGAGTTTTGACATGCGAGACATCAAACTCTGGCTGAAATGTACAGTGACAGCTTTTACAAAGCATTACATAATTAACCTTATCCTATGGTGTGTAGTGGGTCTTTGAGTGTTAGGTATTGTTATAGGCCTTAACGTTTGTTCTTAGACGGACTAATACCTTGACTAATACATTTACGTCACTTAGCAGACGCTCCTATCCAGAGCGAATTACAGTTAGTGCATACATTATTTTTTTTATATTTTTCATACCCCCTGTAGGAATCGAACCCACAACCCTGGCGTTGCAAACGCCATGCTCTATCAACTGAGCTACACCCCTGTAATAATACAAAGATATTCAGAGGGAAAACACAGCCAGACGCCACATGGGAATGCTGTATGACAGAATAGGCCTATAGGTTACCTACCTATCGAAAGATATCGAAAGATATAAATACGTGGTCCTCTTTAGCTCAATTGGTAGAGCATGGCGCTTGTAACGCCAGGGTAGTGGGTTCGATCCCCGGGACCACCCATACGTAAAAATGTATGCACACATGACTGTAAGTCGCTTTGGATAAAAGCGTCTGCTAAATAGCGTAGTATTATTATATTATGACAGTATAGGTTACCTGTCGAAATATATCAAATATGTTTTAATTATTGAACGTAATATAGCCTAAGCCTGGAAAAAGTTCCTGTGCTTGATTTAAAAGTTGTTGTTTGTTTGACATTTTAATTGAAACTTCATGTCATGACACATGCCAACCGTTCAATGGTATAGGCTAGACATAGCTAGAGATTTTCTGTTCAAAGAGAGGTAAGCCTACTCATAAACTGAAAAAGAGAGATTTGTTGATCTAGGATACTTCTAGGTATTGCAACAGACAGTGAAAGGAATGCAGTAGTGACTGGGTGAAAGTTACATGTATATGGGAGAGAGAGAACTGCCTGTCTCGAGTCTCTCCTAATGTTTAATGGGGGACATTATTTTCTTTTTCACACAACCAACCAAGGAAAGGAGTACACACGACCAACTAAACTTGAATAGGACTAGTTTCTCAAATGGCACCCTGTTCCCTGTATAACGCACTACTTTTGACCAGAGCCGAGCCGAGCCCTGTGGGCCCTGGTCTAAAGCAGTGCGCTATATAGGGAACAGGATGCCATTTGAGACGTTCTCTATCTGTTGGCTGCTGATGCTGGTACCCACCAGGGGTTTCTCTCTAACTCCTCATTCCTACCTAATGCACTGTTATTAACATGTACCAGGGATGTACTCCTGAGTGGCGCAGTGGTCTAAGGCACTGCATCGCAGTGCTAACTGTGCCACTAGATCCTGGTTTGAATCCAGGCTCTGTCGCAGCCGGCCGCGACCGGGAGACTCATGGGTGGCGCACAATTGGCCCAGCGTCGTCCAGGGTAGGGGAGGGAATGGCCGGCAGGGATGTAGCTCAGTTGATAGAGCATGGCGTTTGCAACGCCAGGGTTGTGCGTTCGTTTCCCACGGGGGGCCAGTATAAAAAATATATGTATTCACTAACTGTAAGTCGCTCTGGATAAGAGCATCTGCTAAATGACGTAAATGTAAAATGATTAGTTTGAATGTTGTTTAGTCGAGAAGTTAATTAGCGGTTGTAAAATAAATGTATTTTCAGTCTGTATCTGTAAAGGCCATGTTGGCGTACATTGAGCAGAACAGACAAGGCTACTGTAGGCCTGGACAGCTCCTGCATTAACAGCTTGGAGATATGGTGGATGAACAGTATTTCAGGAAAAACCTATGGTAATCCAAAGTACCATGCCGTTGTTTTCGGAGCTAATGGTGAGATATTATTTGAATTATCTGTCAAGGCTGAAGACTCCTGAAGAGGTGAAAAGACAAAAGCACGATTCTCTGTCAACCTTTAAGTTTGTGGTTTTTCGTTAACCCTGTTATTGAGTAAGACTGGTTGTTAGCGCATCAATCCCTTCTCCATTCCATTCCCACAGGAAGGAAGTGTTAGTCCTAGCAGCAGCCCACCCTGGTATCTAAACCTGTGTGACGTCAGTGATTTAGTTTGCAAATAGCTGACACTCCCTCCCTCCCTCGCTGATACCTACCTACCTACCTGCCTAAATTACCATAGAGCAGAGCTATGTGAACAGAGATACGCTATTAGCCAAGATTTAGGTGATTCAAATATTGGCACTATGCAAACACAAAAAGTCCCACGACACAGGAGAGAGAGAGAGAGAGAGAGGTTGCAACTTGCTCCATGATCACATCATCATCACCTGGGAGGTCCTATTCTTACTCCCATGTTTCATCTAGAAACTTAAAAGGGGAACTTGGTCACTGTTTTTTGTCAAAACGGAACACCGGGGAAACAAGGACTGTGTGATCCTTTTGTTCTCCAGTCAGTCAATGGTGTCTGTTCTTTACATGAAGTGTACTGTTGCAAGCGTTTGAGGAATAAAACCATAAATCTCACCTTGTTCAGAGGATTTCCATATTTAAGTTTACAATAACTGTAAAGTAGTAACGGAAGAGGTGTGTTGTAATATTTGAACTAAAATCTTCTTCTACAGATACAATTATCTCAGCTCACCCCCCCCCCCACACTTCCTCCATTACTTTCTCCAGAAATGCCAACATTCACAAAGGAACAGACAGCTAACTGTTCATATGCCAACTAACTAGGGTGGCGTCACTGGCATGTGCACCACCCTGCCATGGAATCCACTTAAGTGATCATGCCTGAGAAGCCGGTGTTTGGAGTATATATATTGGAACGGGTGTTGCAAACCGTGCCAATATATCCTCCAAACACCGGCTTCGAGGGCATGATCACTTAAGTGGATTCCATGGCAGGGTGGTGCACATGCCAGTGACGCCACCCTAGTTAGTTGGCATATGAACTTTTACACAATAGGTTACCAACATATTCAAATAATGATTTACATATTTTCATTAAAAACTTTATTTTTGATGAATTTATATATACTATTTCATCCTTCCACAAGATGCTGGCCCCGTGTAGCTCAGTTGATAGAGCATGGCGCTTGCAACGCCAGTGTTGTGGGTTCGTTTCCCACGGGGGGGCCAGTATGAAAAATGTATGCACTCACTAACTGTAAGTCGCTCTGGATAAGAGTGTCTGCTAAATGACTAAAATGTAATGAAATGTAATATAGTCCGACACAAATCTATGGTTGCTACCCAAGCCGGCTGTTCGTTCGTTCTATCGGTTCGGCTGCAAGAGACACGACTCAGTCTTTTTGTTCTGTGTCTATGGACGAGCGACCCAGTCGTTCGTTCTAAATGTTCCATTGCCATACTGGCTGGCAACGTTCTTATCCCTTGCTTGCTAGCTAGCCAACTACGGCTAACTTACAGTCACGTCAAAAAGTGCATTTCAGAATAACAGCAAAGTAGCTGTATTTGTATTTGTTTAAGCTGTTTTCTAGTGACATTTATTTGGATACATCCATAACAATGAGCTAATGAGGTGTGACTTTGCCTGGCATAGTAAATGTGCTCACTCGTCAGGACACTGTTGTTCAGAGGAGTTAGCCAACAACACAGCTGACACAATCACTTCAAACTGAAGCTGGAAAGACCGCAAACTAGCTGCACTTCGTTTCGTTTGACCTTTTTTCAATTGACATTTCTTTGTATATATCCATAAAAATGATGCCAGCTGATTCATGATTTCGACTGGCTGAGAAACACTGCCTGCCTGTCTGTCTCGTCCCGACTCCCGACACGTTCATTACTATTGGATAGCTAAAGATCGAAATTTGAATATTGAAACAATGTTGCAAATGTCAGAGAGACAGACAGAAAGGTTTATACAAATCTCTCCTGTTGAAAACTAAATGTTAGTCAAAAAGAAATGTGAGATAATGTCTGTATGCTTTTTATAGTGGAGATCAAGTTTATAAATGTGCTAATCACCAACTCGGTGATGCACTAGTCCTTCCTGTGGCCAGTCACGGTGGTGTGTTTGTAGACAGTGGTGGTATCCCAAATGGCACCCTATTCCCTATATAGTGCACTACTTTCACCATCATGTGCAGGGGGAACACAATTAATTGAATAAAAAAACTATTTTGGGCAGTTTCAGTTTTTCTGTTTTGATTACGGTATCTAAATCCCATTTGAAGCTACGAATCCCATTTGAAACGAGTCAACCACAGTAGGACAGACAGACTAAAGTGGGCATGGGAAAGATGTGCTGTAGGTCTGTAGAGAATGAGGGTGTCATCTGGGCCGGGATGTAGAGAATGAGGATGTCATCTGGGCCGGGATGTAGAGAATGAGGGTGTCAGCTGGGCCGGGATGTAGAGAATGAGGATGTCAGCTGGGCCGGTATGTCAGCATTACTGCTTTAGAATGGAATAGCATAGCCAAAACACACTTGACCCTAGAAGGACATAGCTGAATAATTAGTTCAGTCAGACCCAGTTTGTCCACATTGTAGACCTTATCCATAAATGGTGAATATAAGGTGACATAGCAATTCCCACTGTAGGGCGAACTGCAAAATGTGACATAAAGCACTATGTATGTTGCTGCATATTTATTTAAGGGCTTGTAAGTAAGCATTTCACTGTAAGGTCTATACCTGTTGTATTCGGCGCATGTGACAAATACAATTTGATTTGATTTGCACCATTAATAGAGTATGACATACACTTATAAATGATTTGTGAAGCTTTAATGTAGTGGTCCTCTGTAGCTCAATTGGTAGAGCACGGCGCTTGTAACGCCAGGGTAGTGGGTTTGATCCCCGGGACCACCCATATGTAAAAATGTATGCACACATGACTGTAAGTCAACTTTGGATAAAAGCGTCTGCTAAATGGCATATTATAGTGCTTATGAAGCCTTTATGTATGCTATCTAATGCCTTTATAAGTTGTACGTTGTTTAAAGTGGAACCGTTCCATCCTCCTTAATGTCATTATCTGTAATACCACTATGAGGGTTCTTTGACATTACTCACCAGCAGGAATTCAACCACGCACCATATTTATTTATCAGTGGTGTAGCTAGGGTGTGTGTGTGTAGGGGACATTGGATATACAATGTTGCAGTTGCAGAATAGGGAATCATGCATGTGACTCATTCTGTAAGTGTGAGATTGTTTGCACAGGAGTTTGTTTGGGCTGTTCCTATCTTTATCTTTTATCAACTATAGCCTTGCATAGACTGGGCCCATCTCTCTGTCAGATACTGAATATGAAACTATACATCCAACCGCCACACCGTGTGGTCACCTCACGTGCACCTAGCCTCAGAATTCACGAGGGATGTAGTCTTAGGCTGAGTCTCAAATGGCTATAAAGGCGAAAACACCTGTTTAGGCGAGGTGCTGGCTGACGGAGTAAAACACTTGAGAAAGAAAAGGAAAAGCCGCGCACTCCAGGAGCTCAGATGCAATGCTTGAAATATCCTAACGACCAACGTTTCCACAGACGAGCTGTCTTCATCCCTGTGGAAACGTTGTTTATTAGGATATTAAAGTATTGCATCAGAGCTCCTGGAGTGTGCGGCTTTTCCTTTTCTTTTTTGTGAGTCTCAAATGGCACCTTATTCCCTATATAGTGCACTACTTTTGACCAGAGTCCTATGGGTCCTGGTCAAAAGTAGTGCACACTGTAGGGAATAGGGTGCCATTTGGGACGTCATCAGTCACCTTCTCTATCTAACTCTGATGCAGGGTTCAGGGTAGGTAGTTTGAACCACACCTCCTGCTATTGTTGCTTGTACACTTTGAACATACTTACTTACTCTTTTAGGGCCATTAATCCTCTTGATTCCTGGAGGAACATAGGGCCCTTAATCCTCTTGATTCCTGGAGGAACATAGGGCCCTTAATCCTCTTGGTTCCTGGAGGAACATAGAGCCCTTAATTCTCTTGATTCCTGGAGGAACATAGGGCCCTTAATCCTCTTGGTTTCTGGAGGAACATATGGCCCTTAATCCTCTTGGTTTCTGGAGGAACATAGGGCCCTTAATCCTCTTGGTTTCTGGAGGAACATAGGGCCCTTAATCCTCTTGGTTCCTGGAGGAACATAGGGCCCTTAATCCTCTTGGTTTCTGGAGGAACATATGGCCCTTAATCCTCTTGGTTTCTGGAGGAACATATGGCCCTTAATCCTCTTGGTTTCTGAAGGAACATATGGCCCTTAATCCTCTTGGTTTCTGGAGGAACATAGGGCCCTTAATCCTCTTGGTTTCTGGAGGAACATATGGCCCTTAAACCTATTGGTTTCTGGAGGAACATAGGGCCCTTAATCCTCTTGGTTTCTGAAGGAACATATGGCCCTTAATCCTCTTGGTTTCTGGAGGAACATATGGCCCTTAATCCTCTTGGTTTCTGGAGGAACATATGGCCCTTAATCCTCTTGGTTTCTGGAGGAACATATGGCCCTTAATCCTCTTGGTTTCTGGAGGAACATAGGGCCCTTAATCCTCTTGGTTCCTGGAGGAACATATGGCCCTTAATCCTCTTGGTTTCTGAAGGAACATATGGCCCTTAATCCTCTTGGTTTCTGGAGGAACATAGGGCCCTTAATCCTCTTGGTTTCTGAAGGAACATATGGCCCTTAATCCTCTTGGTTTCTGGAGGAACATATGGCCCTTAATCCTCTTGGTTTCTGGAGGAACATAGAGCCCTTAATCCTCTTGGTTTCTGAAGGAACATATGGCCCTTAATCCTCTTGGTTTCTGGAGGAACATATGGCCCTTAATCCTCTTGGTTCCTGGAGGAACATATGGCCCTTAATCCTCTTGGTTTCTGGAGGAACATAGGGCCCTTAATCCTCTTGGTTTCTGGAGGAACATATGGCCCTTAATCCTCTTGGTTTCTGGAGGAACATAGGGCCCTTAATCCTCTTGGTTTCTGGAGGAACATAGGGCCCTTAATCCTCTTGGTTCCTGGAGGAACATATGGCCCTTAATCCTCTTGGTTTCTGGAGGAACATATGGCCCTTAATCCTCTTGGTTCCTGGAGGAACATATGGCCCTTAATCCTCTTGGTTTCTGGAGGAACATAGGGCCCTTAATCCTCTTGGTTCCCGGAGGAAGAGCTCAGCTACCAGACCCGAGCCCGATGGGTCCTGACATTATACATCGGGTTAGGGCTGGGCATAAATAAAACGTTCGGCTGGGGCTCGGGTATTAAGCTGAGTCATTTGCTTGTGCTCTGCTGTGCAGTACATATCATGGACTCTTAGAAAAAAGGGGTTCCAAAAGGGTTCTTCGGCTGTCCCCATAGGACAACCCTTTTTGGTTCCATGGAGAACCCTTTTTGGTTCCAGGTTGAACCCTTTTGGGTTACATGTAAAACCCTCTGTGGAAAGGGTTCCACCTGGAACCAAAAAGTGTTCTTCAAAGGGTTATCCTATGGGGACAGCCGAAGAACCCTTTTAGGTTCTAGATAGCACCATTTTATTAAGCGTGTGGTGTCAGAAGCTCTTCAACCTCGTCAAATATGTAATACCAGAACATTGTCGAGTCCACAGGAGAGATTATTTTACCTAAAATAATAATGTTCCTTGAGTTGTGTCAGAGTTTAAAGTGATGAAAAGCAGCTAGTTTACAGCTAACTGCAGAACAGCATGCTGAGGCGTTGCTATGGATACTCACACAAACAGAGCCATGCACAGAGCGCATGCAGTGCGAGCAGCACCGGGAAGGAGGGGCAGACAGACGAGCAGCTAATGGATACTAACGGAGGAAGTTATTTCTGACTTCGGGTTCGGGCAGGGCCTGGCAGAAGCAATCGGCCCTGGGTAGGGTAGGGCCTGAACGTCAGGTAGGGCTTAAAATTCATGCCCGTGCAGGGCTCTACCTGGAGGAAAATAGGGCCTTTACTAAAGATCTCCAAAAGCTGCCAGTCTTTTCTTGCTTCTGGCCATGAAAAGTGGATGTTTTTTTTAGTTTTGCTGTTACACTTTGAACGTACTGAAGGTTTAACTCACTTCAGAACCTGATGTTAATACCGATATAGACAACTCCTCAAGCGTCTCTGGTATTTCCATTTGAATAGTTAGAAAGAGAAATGTGTCCTTTTTTGCTTGTTGCTATTGGAGTTTATTTTTGGTATTTGATCATCTTGACTTGCCTTCGGCTGGTTGTGTTGTGTTCTTCAGTTCCTGGAGGGACCAGTTTGGCATCTGAAAGAAGTTGGCGTCCCTCCAGTAGACGGTCACCGGGTTGTCACTGTTACTGTTACTGATGAAACTGGGTTTGGGTTTGGGTTTGGGTTCGGTGGGAGTATTGATATTCTAGTTATACGAGTGTGTACCCTGAGAAACCTCAGGTTGGTGGGAAACACTGACAGTGAGTTGAAGTTTAAGGTGGAGCAACGGAGGATGGGGGAGGATGGGGGAGGATGGGGGAGGATGGGGGTGAGCGTGCCCATCCCTAGTGCTCATCCCAGTACAGACCTGAAACCTGGCAACGTCTTCAGCTCCTAAAAACACAGGATATGTCACTCTCTACAGAGTCTAGACTCTAGCCTGATTGTTTGTGTGTTTACAGCGGGTCATCAAACGCCAAGCCCACATACTAGACGAGGCCATCTTTCATCAGACTCTAGGAGATCCTTAAAGACTTTAAGAGAATAGAGACTATCCTGAGTATGGAACTAATTGACTGTCTAGCTCTCAGCTTTGTAAACACGTGTCTGCACTTGTTAGGGGATAGCCTCTTCGCTCTTCTAATCTCTGACCCTTTTGTTTACTTGTTTGCTTAGCAATGAACTGAAAAGATCATATACAAATAAATGGCCCGTGATAATGTCAGTATAGAATTTTCCAAACTATTAGCAGAAGCTCTTCAGAGCTCTTCAAATGGAGTCAACAACAAAGAGCTCAGATTTGATTTGACAGATTATTTCTCATAAAGGGAAGTTTGGATAGGATTTTTCCCTCCGATTGTTGGTTCAGATTTGAACTGTGTTTAACACTATCGCATTGCCTATGTTTTTTTTTAAGCATCACAGATATTAGATATCAGATAATAGAAACGCCTTACCACCTCTTTTGGCATGCACAGATAATCATACAGCCTCTAAGTGTGTATGGTGCTCTGCCATTGGTTGTAGTGTTTTATCTTATCAGGTGCCAACGTCCACTGCTGTGACAGTGAGTGTTCCCCTGCAGAGTAAGATTACCTTAGCTACTGTATGGCACAGGCCAGAGCCCAGCCACATACACCTGAGCTATGGTTCACATGTCATGGAGCTCCACAGCTGCACAGGCCAGAGCCCAGCCAGGTAACCCATTTATGGGGAATAGTTTATTGATACACCTGAGCTACAGATGTAGTACCTTAATTTGATCACCCTGTTGCAGGAGAACTCTCTTGCAATGCAGGAAATGTAAAACCTGTAGTGTATTTTAGGTTTAAAAAGGCTATTTTTTTTATCAACCCCTACAAAAAGGTCAATCAATTATAACCCACATAATAATGAACACTTCCTGTTGCTGCGGGATTATTTTCCTGCTGTAGCAAACTGGCTCAAATGTAGATCCTACATCTGTATGCCTTACAGTTGGCTGTGATCCCTCATGCCTCTGTTATGACTTGGCTCCAATAAACTCCCCTCCCTGCATTCAGTTACCAGAATTTTGCAATTTTATAGCTAATTTCATGTAATTTTACAATTTTTACCAGAGTGGAAAATTAGCAGTTTTACAGCTACTTTCCTGCAATTCTACACATTTTGCCATAAGGTAGAGAGAAATGTTAGCAGTTTTTAATGTGATATCTGAGTGAGAGTGACTATCAAAATCAATGGGGGACCCCCGGTCGGTAATTCTGCTACACTAATTCACCAATCTACTTTTTTTTTTTTTTTTGCTGACATGGGCTAATTGAGTGACTATCAGTAACAATGTTTCCCTCCACAGTTTTTATGCAAGTGAAGTCATACCGTATAAAAAAAATAATGTTTCGGTACAATCTTATTTATGCCGGCAGATAATTTGTTCGTTCGACATGGTGTGATTTTTTTTGTGTCAGTAGCACAAATATTGATATAATAACCATCATATCAAAGTAAACTTGGAGTCATGCCGTGATATGGTGTGTGGTCCTCCCACTACGACTCGGGGAAACCATGCAGTATATTGCAGTATTTATTAGGCTACAGATGAAATAACTTCTGATGAACTTAACGGTGATCTTGATGCTACTTTCCAATAAATATCATGGGTCTGATTCTGGTGATCAATGCTTGACTGCCATTTGACAAATACAAATAATAATCTCATTATGTAGACTAGACTACCTGAACTGCATCTGGAAGCTGTTGGCTAGAGCGCTGGTGCCATGACCAGGGTAGGCACATTTGCTATTTAACGCAACAGTTTTTGTGACGTAACCATCGGTAGAGTTGAAAATGCGATGGAAACACATTGAACTTTCGATTTTTACATGAAAACTTAAGCACAGATTTTTATCTGCAACAAGTGGAAACACCACTTGTTGGAAAATGTGCATATTGTCTTTGTGCGGATTCTAGAATATTTGCATGAAAATCTGTCACCAATTGGATGGAAACCTAGGTACTGACTGACATAACGAGAGACAAAATGCTGATCAAATTTATGAAAACTTGAAAATGACAATTTCTAAATGGCACTTTGTGTATTCTATCATTTTAACTTGCAACAACAGTAAGTTGAGACCACGACTGCGTTCCAGAAATGTGACCGACCGGCGCGATTCGGTCTTATGTTGCAACATTTGAAGTTGTGTTTTTTTACATTGGATAAAAGTAGAGACTCAGAGCTAGAAAATGTTTATCAGTGGAATTTTGACGGCCAACTAGCTGAAGCCGTTTGAGAGGCTTTATCTAATGTTCCTTCGTTAGATGTTAGCACATCTTTCTCTGGCTAGCGTGAGTTTTTTATATTTTTGTTGTTGATGTGCATAACTGTGGGAGCGAGAGCCTACCTTTTCATGGTTGTTTGATCAATAGGACTGTAAAGTTCCCAAATGTAAGAGGACTCCCAAGTGGTATTGACATATTTGCAGAAATCCATTCAGGTGTATTTTGTGGCTTTTGGCGAATGCGTTCTAATGATCTAAAGTGGCGCTGTTGCAACTGCCTGTTAACACACAGTCCAGTTCAAAGTGAATGATGGCACGCCTGTGTGCAAATGGCTTGTTTGCATATAGACCTACTGTAGCTCTGATTGGCTATGGCGCACCGGTCTGCGTAGACTCTGGTCCTGGACGAGACAAATGTTTTTATTCGGTTTTATTTACTGCAGTGTCTATTAATTGTCCAAACACACAGCTGCTTTCCCACTCTATATTTCTATAGAATTTTCACAAATGCCTTAGTATACGTAATTCCCAAACATTCTAAGAATTTATGAAAACTCAGAAAATGTTTTTAAAAAGTGTAATATTCTTCCTGGGGGTGTATATGAACAGATTTTAATGATTTCATGTTGCTAAAGTGATGTCAGTTCCACTTTAAGGGCTCTATTCATAGCACTAAAGATCCACTTTATAACACGATTGGCAATTAAAGGCAATGTTCCCGTGGTCGCAGAGATTGTAGTCATGGTAAACGCTGCATATGTCGGCTCAATCGGAAAAACCTTTACATTTTAACATGGATCTTCCAGCCCTTAGTAGTAACTCCTTTACCTAAAGCAATGAGTGGGACTAGTATGCAAGGTCTACATACTGTACATAACAATGTCCTCTTTCGTAGAAATTACAGTCTTGGAAGAATGACTGTAACCTACCTACCTGACTGTCACGTTCGTCGTGTAAAGGATTGGACCAAGGTGCAGCGTGATATGCGTACATAGTAGTTTATTATATAAACACCGACAAAATAACAAAATCCAACAGAACGTGAAGTTCAAAAGGCTAAACATCCAACAAGCCAAACAGAAACAAGATCCCACAACATAGGTAGGCAAAATGGCTACCTAAGTATGATCCCCTATCAGAGACAACGATCGACAGCTGCCTCTGATTGGGAACCACACTCGGCCAACATAGAAATACACATTCTAGAAAATCACATAGATATTCACACCCTGACCAAACCAACTAGAGACCACTATGTCAGGGCGTGACAGTACCCCCAAAGGTGCGGACTCTGGCCGCAAAACCTGACTCATTAGGGGAGGGTCCGGGTGGGAATTTAGCATCGGTGTCGGCTCCGGCTCCAGGCGCGACGTCAACCTTACTGTCCTCTCCTTTTCTGGCTCCCCGTTGCACACCTGGTCCGGTCTGGACCCCGGCGCGATGCTTCCCCTCTCAGTCCTCCCACGATGCACCAAGCCCTGTCTGGACCCTGGTGTCGGAGGCCTCGACCCTGGAGAGGGGCTGACGTCTGGGTCTGGACCGGCAATCCTCCCGTGATTCACCAAGTCCTGTCTGGACCCTGGGGTGGGATAGTAGACGACCGGACCCGGACTAGGCACCGGTAAACGGACTGCTCTGGTTTGGTGCGAGGAGCAGGTACGGGCCATACAGGACTGGAGACACGCACCACTGGTTTGGTGCGAGGAGCAGGAACGGGGCGCACCGGGCTGGCGACACGCACCACTGGTTTGGTGCGAGGAGCAGGAACGGGGCGCACCGGGCTGGAGACACGCACCACTGGTTTGGTGCGGGGAGCAGGTACGGGCCGTACAGGACTGGAGACATGCACCACTGGTTTGGTGCGGGGAGCAGGCACGGGCCGTACCGGTCTGTGAAGGCGCACTGGCGGCACAGTGCGTAAAGCCGGCGTATAGCCTGGTGCCTGCACGGTCACACGCTCCTCAAAGCGAGTGCGGGGAGTTGGCTCTGTTCTGAAACCTGGCTCCACCAGCCTCTGCTCTAAGGCCCGAGCTCTCTGCTGCTGGAGGGTGAACTCCTCTCTCAGCTCCTCCTGTTGCCTGGCCAGCTCCTCTCTCCGTGCATCCACTGACTCCTTCTCCCTGATGGCCTCCTGCAGTGCCTCCCTCTGAAGGGAGAGCTCCTGCTCCCTCTTCTCTATCAGCCCACGTAAGGTGGTGGCCTCCTCCCTCAGAGTGCTGAGCTGCAGGTCTTTCAGGGCCTCCTGCTGCCTCGCCCACCACCCCGTGTACCCCCCCAAAAATGTTTCTTGGGGCTGCCTCTCGGGCTTCCTTAGCGGTCGGCACCGTCGGCGTCGCCGTTGATTCTCCTTTGCTGTCTCCGTCTGCTCCCAAGGAAGGCGATCCATACCTGCCTGGATCTCTTCCCAAGTCCAGGATCCCTTACCGTCCAAAATATCCTCCCATGTCCATGTTGTCTGCTCTTCCTGTTCACGCTGCTTGGTCCGTTGGTGGTGGGATCTTCTGTCACGTTCGTCGTGTAAAGGATTGGACCAAGGTGCAGCGTGATATGCGTACATAGTAGTTTATTATATAAACACCGACAAAATAACAAAATCCAACAGAACGTGAAGTTCAAAAGGCTAAACATCCAACAAGCCAAACAGAAACAAGATCCCACAACATAGGTAGGCAAAATGGCTACCTAAGTATGATCCCCAACCAGAGATCTCTATGTCAGGGCGTGACACTGACGGACAGACCAAAAAATGTACTGTGGTTTTAACCTGTGCTGTAATGGCTTTAAGGCTGTCATGGTTTAGTGGTGACTGGAGGTTATCCTGGGCCTCTCACGCTCTCTCTCTCTCCTATGAGGGAGGCTATGAGGGACAGGCTATGAGGGACAGGCTATGAGGGGCAGGCTATGAGGGGCAGGCTGCAGGGTATATCTACACCCTAGAATAGTTTACTGAATCGATGGACAGATTAGACAGATAAGAGCTGGTGCAGAGTTGTTGGCAGATGTTCTGTGTATCTGACTCTTTTATGATGAGTCAGTGTGTGCGTCCCAAATGGCACCCTATTCCCTACATAGTGCACTTCTTTTGACCCAGATGGGCCTGTGTTGTGTAAAAGGTTTTCTGAGACTCAGTTACCAGTGTACTCAATTATCAGTCGTTAGAAGCTGTTAGAAAACAGACATTAGAAGAGACATAAACTGTGAAGTGCTGCTTCTGCACAGAGAGAAAATCCAAATGTTTCGCTCCACATTGCTCTTGAAAAGAGGAAGTTGGCGTCAGGTTCACATGCTGGGATGGGTTGGTGACTCAGAGGGGAGGAGGGAGAGGGGAGAGGGGAGAGGGGAGAGGTGAGAGGGGAAGAGGGAGAGGTGAGAGGGGAGAGGAGAGAGGGGAGAGTAGAGAGGGGAGAGTAGAGAGGGGAGAGTAGAGAGAGGGAGAGGGGAGGGAGTAGAGAGGGGGAGAGGTGAGAGGGGAGAGTAGAGAGTGAGAGAGGGGAGAGTAGAGAGGGAGAGTTGAGAGGGGAGAGGGGAGAGTAGAGAGGGGAGAGTGAGAGAGGGAGAGTAGAGAGGGGAGAGGGGAGAGAGTAGAGAGGGGGAGAGGGAGAGTAGAGAGGGGAGAGGGAGAGAGGGAGAGTAGAGAGGGGAGAGTAGAGAGAGAGGGGAGAGGGGAGAGAGAGAGAGGGAGAGGAGAGTAGAGAGGGAGAGAGGGGGAGAGTAGAGGGGGAGAGGGAGAGAGTAGAGAGGGGAGAGTAGAGAGGGGAGAGTAGAGAGGGAGAGTAGAGAGGGGAGAGTAGAGAGGGGAGAGGGGAGAGAGGGGAGAGTAGAGAGGTGAGAGGGGAGAGTAGAGAGGGGAGAGGGGAGAGTCGAGAGGGGAGAGGGGAGAGTAGAGAGGGAGAGTGAGAGGGGAGAGTAGAGAGGGAGAGTAGAGAGGGAGGAGAGGTGAGAGGGAGAGGGGAGAGTAGAGAGGTGAGAGGGGGAGAGAGTAGAGAGGGGGAGAGGGAGAGAGAGGGGAGAGTAGAGAGGGGAGAGTAGAGAGGGGAGAGTAGAGAGGGGAGAGTAGATAGGGAGAGAGAGGGGAGAGGGAGAGGTGAGAGGGAGAGGGGAGAGGGAGAGGGGAGAGGGAGAGGGAGAGGAGAGGGGGAGAGTAGAGAGGGAGAGGAGAGAGTAGAGAGGGAGAGAGGGGAGAGTAGAGAGGTGAGAGGGGAGAGTAGAGGGGAGAGTGGGGAGAGTGAGAGGGGAGAGGGAGAGGGAGAGAGAGAGGGAGAGGGAGAGTAGAGAGGGGAGAGGGGAGAGTAGAGAGGGAGAGTAGAGAGGGGAGAGTAGAGAGGGAGAGGGAGAGGAGAGAGGGAGGGAGAGGGAGAGGGGAGAGTAGAGAGGGAGAGGGGGAGAGTAGAGAGGGGAGAGTAGAGAGGTGAGAGGGGAGAGTAGAGAGGGAGAGTGGAGAGGGGAGAGAGGGGAGAGGGAGAGTAGAGAGGGGAGAGGGGAGAGTAGAGAGGGGAGAGGGAGAGAGAGAGGGGAGAGAGTGAGAGAGAGGGGAGAGTAGAGAGGGGAGAGTAGAGGGAGAGGGGAGAGTAGAGAGGGGAGAGGGGAGAGTAGAGAGGGGAGAGGGGAGAGTAGAGAGGGGAGAGGGGAGGGAGAGAGAGAGGGGAGAGGGGAGAGTAGAGAGGGGAGAGTAGAGAGAGGGGAGAGTAGAGAGGGAGAGGTGAGAGTGAGAGGGGAGAGGGGAGAGAGAGAGGGGAGAGTAGAGAGGTGAGGGAGAGAGAGAGGGGAGAGGGGAGAGTAGAGAGGGGAGAGTAGAGAGGTGAGAGTGAGAGAGGAGGGAGAGGGGAGAGAGGAGAGAGGGAGAGGGGAGAGTAGAGAGGGAGAGGGAGAGAGAGAGGGGAGAGGGGAGAGTAGAGAGGGGAGAGTAGAGAGGGGAGAGAGAGAGAGAGGGGAGAGGGGAGAGTAGAGAGGTGAGAGGGGAGAGTAGAGAGGGGAGAGGGAGAGTAGAGAGGGGAGAGGTGAGTAGAGAGGGGAGAGAGGGGAGAGTAGAGAGGGAGAGAGAGGTGAGAGGGGAGAGGAGAGAGGGGAGAGTAGAGAGGTGAGAGGGGAGAGGGAGAGAGGGGAGAGTAGAGAGAGGGAGAGGGAGAGTAGAGAGGGGAGAGGGGAGAGGGAGAGGGAGAGTAGAGAGGGGAGAGTAGAGAGGGGAGAGGGGAGAGAGGGGAGAGGTAGAGAGGGGAGAGTAGAGAGGGAGGGGAGAGGGAGAGGGGAGAGGGGGAGAGAGAGAGGGGAGAGTAGAGAGGGGATAGGGGAGAGGGGAGAGTAGAGAGGGGAGAGTAGAGAGGGGAGAGGAGAGAGGGGAGAGGGGAGAGGGGAGAGGGAGGCTGTTCAAAGTGAAAGATTTATTTGGTAATTTGCATTCAAGAAGTCGGCAGCTACCTCTGTCAGGCCGTGTGCTGTTCCACCAGCATAACAGGACACACACACACACACACACACACACACACACACACACACACACACACACACACACACACACACACACACAGCTAGCATGGAAACAGGGCATGCCTTGGCCCAGGGCCACCACAGTGAGATAGCCATCCAGCCCCACCCTGACACACCTTGTACTGCTCTGATCTGAACCCTGGCCTTATATAGCATGCTGACAGCAGGGCTGGCTCTATAGCGGTGGTGAACTAGTTCAGGGCTACAACGGTTTGAAAACCGCTGCTGACAACAGGCCAGGGCCGGGTCTACTGCGCTGACTGACAACAGGCCAGGGCCGGGTCTATTGCGCTGACTGACAACAGGCCAGGGCCGGGTCTATTGCGCTGACTGACAACAGGCCAGGGCCGGGTCTATTGCGCTGACTGACAACAGGCTGCATGGTTCTCTGTCTGTGGCTCCTCAACCAACTGAAATAGACCGAGACGAATAAGAGTGTTCTGTACTATCAGCCAGACCTGCTGTATCAGGACAACTTCTGATGGACTGTAACCTGGCTGAAAGAGTAGTTAGTCGGTGGATATACTTTATGTGCTGGGAGGGACCCTTTCTTGGTTCAGACATTACAGTGACTAACAGCCACACCTGCTCAGACCCATAGACCGTTCAACATGATCTCTTAACCCTCCCCCGACCCCCGCAGACAAACCCTGCCCAGACATGAATTTTACATTTGAGTCATTTAGCAGACGCTCTTATCCAGAGCGACTTACAATTATTGCATTCATCTTAAGACAGCTAGGTGAGACAACTCATTACAATCGTAGGAAGTACGTTTTCCTTCAATAAAGTATTTATCAGCAGAGTCAGTAGGAAAAGACTAGTGAGGTTTTTATTTATTTAAGATACTCTTTAAAGAGGTTCTGTAGGGTTTCAGACGTTTTCGGAAGATGGGCAAGGACGCCGCTTTCCTGACATTAGGGGGAAGCTTGTTCCTCCATTGGGGTGGAACACACACATACACACACACACACACACACACACACACACACACACACACACACACACACACACACACACACACACACACACACACACACACACACACATACACACACACACACACACACACACACACACACACACACGCACACACACAGACAAACACGCACACGCAGACAAACACGCACACACACACACACACACACACTGATGAGCTGTTCCATGCAGGCCTGTAGACAGGTCATGTCAGAGGAGAGCAGGGTGTCATGCTTTACACACAGCAACCAGCTCCCCCACAAACACAGAGTAGTTATCCACAACCCACAGAGACCACAACCCAGAGACCACAACCCACAGACCACAACCCACAGAGACCACAACCCACAGACCACAACCCAGAGACCACAACCCACAGAGACCACAACCCACAGAGACCACAACCCAGAGACCACAACCCAGAGACCACAACCCAGAGACCACAACCCAGAGACCACAACCCAGAGACCACAACCCACAGAGACCACAACCCACAGAGACCACAACCCAGAGACCACAACCCAGAGACCACAACCCAGAGACCACAACCCAGAGACCACAACCCACAGAGACCACAACCCACAGAGACCACAACCCAGAGACCACAACCCAGAGACCACAACCCACAGAGACCACAACCCACAGAGACCACAACCCAGAGACCACAACCCAGAGACCACAACCCAGAGACCACAACCCAGAGACCACAACCCAGAGACCACAACCCAGAGACCAGCCTAGAGACCAGCCTAGAGACCAGCCTAGAGACCAGCCCAGAGACCAGCCCAGAGACCAGCCTAGAAACCAGCCCAGAGACCAGCCTAGAGACCAGCCCAGAGACCAGCCTAGAAACCACATTCCAGAGACCAGCCTAGAAACCACATTCCAGAGTCCAGCCTAGAGACCAGCCCAGAGACCAGCCTAGAGACCAGCCTAGAGACCAGCCCAGAGACCAGCCCAGAGACCAGCCTAGAGACCAGCCCAGAGACCAGCCTAGAGACCAGCCCAGAGACCAGCCCAGAGACCAGCCTAGAAACCAGCATCCAGAGACCAGCCTAGAGACCAGCCCAGAGACCAGCCTAGAGACCAGCTTCCAGAGACCAGCCTAGAGACCACATTCCAGAGACCAGCCTAGAGACCAGCCCAGAGACCAGCCTAGAGACCAGCCTAGAGACCAGCCCAGAGACCAGCCTAGAGACCAGCCTAGAGACCAGCCCAGAGACCAGCCTAGAGACCAGCCTAGAGACCAGCCCAGAGACCAGCCTAGAGACCAGCCTAGAGACCAGCCTAGAGACCAGCCTAGAGACCAGCCTAGAGACCAGCCTAGAGACCAGCCTCAGAGACCAGCCTAGAGACCAGCCTCCAGAGACCAGCCTAGAGACCAGCCTAGAGACCAGCCTAGAGACCAGCCCAGAGACCAGCCTAGAGACCAGCCTAGAGACCAGCCTAGAGACCAGCCTAGAGACCAGCCCAGAGACCACAACCCAGAGACCACAACCCAGAGACCACAACCCAGAGACCAGCCTAGAGACCAGCCTAGAGACCAGCCCAGAGACCAGCCTAGAAACCACATTCCAGAGACCAGCCTAGAGACCAGCCTAGAGACCAGCCTAGAGACCAGCCCAGAGACCAGCCTAGAGACCAGCCTAGAGACCAGCCTAGAGACCAGCCTAGAGACCAGCCTAGAGACCAGCCTAGAGACCAGCCTAGAGACCACATTCCAGAGACCAGCCTAGAAACCACATTCCAGAGACCAGCCTAGAGACCAGCCCAGAGACCAGCCTAGAGACCAGCCTAGAGACCAGCCTAGAGACCAGCCTAGAAACCACATTCCAGAGACCAGCCTAGAAACCACATTCCAGAGTCCAGCCTAGAGACCAGCCCAGAGACCAGCCTAGAGACCAGCCTAGAGACCAGCCTAGAGACCAGCCTAGAAACCACATTCCAGAGACCAGCCTAGAAACCACATTCCAGAGACCAGCCTAGAGACTCAGCCCAGAGACCAGTCTAGAGACCAGCCCAGAGACCAGCCCAGAGACCAGCCCAGAGACCAGTCTAGAGACCAGCCTAGATTCCACATTCCAGAGACCAGCCTAGAGACCAGCCCAGAGACCAGCCTAGAGACCAGCCCAGAGACCAGTCTAGAGACCAGCCTAGAGACCACATTCCAGAGACCAGCCTAGAGACCAGCCCAGAGACCAGCCTAGAGACCAGCCCAGAGACCAGCCCAGAGACCAGCCTAGAGACCAGCCTAGAAACCAGCCTAGAGACCAGCCTAGAGACCAGCCTAGAGACCAGCCCAGAGACCAGCCTAGAGACCAGCCTAGAGACCAGCCTAGAGACCAGCCTAGAGACCAGCCTAGAGACCAGCCTAGAGACCAGCCCAGAGACCAGCCCAGAGACCAGCCTAGAGACCAGCCCAGAGACCAGCCCAGAGACCAGCCCAGAGACCAGTCTAGAGACCAGCCTAGAGACCACATTCCAGAGACCAGCCCAGAGACCAGCCCAGAGACCAGCCTAGAGACCAGCCTAGAGACCAGCCCAGAGACCAGTCTAGAGACCAGCCTAGAGACCAGTCTAGAGACCAGCCTAGAGACCACATTCCAGAGACCAGCCCAGAGACCAGCCTAGAGACCAGCCCAGAGACCAGCCTAGAGACCAGCCCAGAGACCAGCCTAGAAACCACATTCCAGAGACCAGCCTAGAAACCACATTCCAGAGTCCAGCCTAGAGACCAGCCCAGAGACCAGCCTAGAGACCAGCCTAGAGACCAGCCTAGAGACCAGCCTAGAAACCACATTCCAGAGACCAGCCTAGAGACCAGCCTAGAAACCACATTCCAGAGACCAGCCCAGAGACCAGCCTAGAGACCAGCCCAGAGACCAGCCTAGAGACCAGCCCAGAGACCAGCCTAGAGACCAGCCCAGAGACCAGCCTAGAAACCACATTCCAGAGACCAGCCTAGAAACCACATTCCAGAGTCCAGCCTAGAGACCAGCCCAGAGACCAGCCTAGAGACCAGCCTAGAGACCAGCCTAGAGACCAGCCTAGAGACCACATTCCAGAGACCAGCCTAGAGACCACATTCCAGAGACCAGCCTAGAGACCAGCCTAGAGACCAGCCTAGAGACCAGCCCAGAGACCAGCCTAGAGACCAGCCTAGAGACCAGCCTAGAGACCAGCCTAGAGACCAGCCTAGAGACCAGCCTAGAGACCAGCCTAGAAACCACATTCCAGAGACCAGCCTAGAAACCACATTCCAGAGTCCAGCCTAGAGACCAGCCCAGAGACCAGCCTAGAGACCAGCCTAGAGACCAGCCTAGAGACCAGCCTAGAAACCACATTCCAGAGACCAGCCTAGAAACCACATTCCAGAGACCAGCCTAGAGACCAGCCCAGAGACCAGCCTAGAGACCAGCCTAGAGACCAGCCTAGAGACCAGCCTAGAAACCACATTCCAGAGACCAGCCTAGAAACCACATTCCAGAGTCCAGCCTAGAGACCAGCCCCAGAGACCAGCCTAGAGACCAGCCTAGAGACCAGCCTCAGAGACCAGCCTAGAAACCACATTCCAGAGACCAGCCTAGAAACCACATTCCAGAGACCAGCCTAGAGACCAGCCCAGAGACCAGTCTAGAGACCAGCCCAGAGACCAGCCCAGAGACCAGCCCAGAGACCAGTCTAGAGACCAGCCTAGATTCCACATTCCAGAGACCAGCCTAGAGACCAGCCCAGAGACCAGCCTAGAGACCAGCCCAGAGACCAGTCTAGAGACCAGCCTAGAGACCACATTCCAGAGACCAGCCCAGAGACCAGCCCAGAGACCAGCCTAGAGACCAGCCCAGAGACCAGCCCAGAGACCAGCCTAGAGACCAGCCTAGAAACCAGCCTAGAGACCAGCCTAGAGACCAGCCTAGAGACCAGCCCAGAGACCAGCCTAGAGACCAGCCTAGAGACCAGCCTAGAGACCAGCCTAGAGACCAGCCTAGAGACCAGCCTAGAGACCAGCCTAGAGACCAGCCCAGAGACCAGCCTAGAGACCAGCCCAGAGACCAGCCCAGAGACCAGCCTAGAGACCAGCCTAGAGACCAGCCCAGAGACCAGCCCAGAGACCAGCCCAGAGACCAGCCCAGAGACCAGCCCAGAGACCAGTCTAGAGACCAGCCTAGAGACCACATTCCAGAGACCAGCCCAGAGACCAGCCCAGAGACCAGCCTAGAGACCAGCCCAGAGACCAGTCTAGAGACCAGCCTAGAGACCAGCCCAGAGACCAGCCTAGAGACCAGCCTAGAGACCACATTCCAGAGACCAGCCTAGAGACCAGCCCAGAGACCACATTCCAGAGACCAGCCTAGAGACCAGCCTAGAGACCACATTCCAGAGACCAGCCTAGAGACCAGCCCAGAGACCAGCCTAGAGACCAGCCTAGAGACCAGCCTAGAGACCAGCCTAGAGACCACATTCCAGAGACCAGCCCAGAGACCAGCCCAGAGACCAGCCTAGAGACCAGCCCAGAGACCAGCCTAGAGACCAGCCTAGAGACCAGCCTAGAGACCAGCCTAGAAACCACATTCCAGAGACCAGCCTAGAAACCACATTCCAGAGACCAGCCTAGAGACCAGCCCAGAGACCAGTCTAGAGACCAGCCTAGAGACCAGCCTAGAGACCAGCCTAGAGACCACATTCCAGAGACCAGCCTAGAGACCAGCCCAGAGACCAGCCTAGAGACCAGCCCAGAGACCAGTCTAGAGACCAGCCTAGAGACCACATTCCAGAGACCAGCCCAGAGACCAGCCTAGAGACCAGCCCAGAGACCAGTCTAGAGACCAGCCTAGAGACCAGTCTAGAGACCAGCCTAGAGACCACATTCCAGAGACCAGCCCAGAGACCAGCCTAGAGACCAGCCCAGAGACCAGCCTAGAGACCAGCCCAGAGACCAGCCTAGAGACCAGCCTAGAGACCAGCCTAGAGACCAGCCCAGAGACCACATTCCAGAGACCAGCCTAGAGACCAGCCCAGAGACCACATTCCAGAGACCAGTCTAGAGACCAGTCTAGAGACCAGCCTAGAGACCAGTCTAGAGACCAGCCCAGAGACCAGCCTAGAGACCAGCCCAGAGACCAGCCCAGAGACCAGCCTAGAGACCAGCCTAGAAACCACATTCCAGAGACCAGCCTAGAGACCAGCCCAGAGACCAGCCTAGAAACCACATTCCAGAGACCAGCCCAGAGACCAGCCTAGAGACCAGCCCAGAGACCAGCCTAGAGACCAGCCTAGAGACCAGCCCAGAGACCAGCCCAGAGACCAGCCTAGAGACCAGCCTAGAGACCACATTCCAGAGACCAGCCTAGAGACCAGCCTAGAGACCAGCCTAGAGACCAGCCCAGAGACCAGCCTAGAGACCAGCCTAGAGACCAGCCTAGAGACCAGCCCAGAGACCAGCCCAGAGACCAGCCCAGAGACCAGCCTAGAGACCAGCCCAGAGACCAGCCTAGAGACCAGCCCAGAGACCAGCCCAGAGACCAGCCCAGAGACCAGCCTAGAGACCAGCCCAGAGACCAGCCCAGAGACCAGCCTAGAGACCAGCCCAGAGACCAGCCCAGAGACCAGCCCAGAGACCAGCCTAGAGACCAGCCCAGAGACCAGCCTAGAGACCAGCCTAGAGACCAGCCCAGAGACCAGCCTAGAGACCAGCCTAGAGACCAGCCCAGAGACCAGCCCAGAGACCAGCCCAGAGACCAGCCCAGAGACCAGCCTAGAGACCAGCCTAGAGACCAGCCCAGAGACCAGCCCAGAGACCAGCCCAGAGACCAGCCCAGAGACCAGCCTAGAGACCAGCCTAGAGACCAGCCCAGAGACCAGCCCAGAGACCAGCCCAGAGACCAGCCTAGAGACCAGCCTAGAGACCAGCCCAGAGACCAGCCCAGAGACCAGCCCAGAGACCAGTCTAGAGACCAGCCCAGAGACCAGCCCAGAGACCAGCCTAGAGACCAGCCTAGAGACCAGCCTAGAGACCAGCCTAGAGACCAGCCTAGAGACCAGCCTAGAGACCAGCCCAGAGACCAGCCCAGAGACCAGCCCAGAGACCAGTCTAGAGACCAGCCCAGAGACCAGCCCAGAGACCAGCCTAGAGACCAGCCTAGAGACCAGCCTAGAGACCAGCCTAGAGACCAGCCTAGAGACCAGCCTAGAGACCAGCCCAGAGACCAGCCTAGAGACCAGCCCAGAGACCAGCCTAGAGACCAGCCTAGAGACCAGCCTAGAGACCACATTCCAGAGACCAGCCTAGAGACCAGCCTAGAGACCAGCCTAGAGACCAGCCCAGAGACCAGCCCAGAGACCAGCCCAGAGACCAGCCCAGAGACCAGCCTAGAGACCAGCCTAGAGACCAGCCTAGAGACCACATTCCAGAGACCAGCCTAGAGACCAGCCTAGAGACCAGCCCAGAGACCAGCCTAGAGACCAGCCTAGAGACCAGCCCAGAGACCAGCCTAGAGACCAGCCTAGAGACCAGCCTAGAAACCACATTCCAGAGACCAGCCTAGAGACCAGCCTAGAGACCAGCCCAGAGACCAGTCTAGAGACCAGCCTAGAGACCAGCCTAGAGACCAGCCCAGAGACCAGCCTAGAGACCACATTCCAGAGACCAGCCTAGAGACCAGCCCAGAGACCAGCCTAGAGACCACATTCCAGAGACCAGCCCAGAGACCAGCCCAGAGACCAGCCTAGAGACCAGCCCAGAGACCAGCCCAGAGACCAGCCTAGAGACCAGCCTAGAGACCAGCCTAGAAACCAGCCCAGAGACCAGCCTAGAAACCAGCCTAGAGACCAGCCTAGAGACCAGCCCAGAGACCAGCCCAGAGACCAGCCCAGAGACCAGTCTAGAGACCAGCCTAGAGACCA
Source organism: Coregonus clupeaformis (assembly GCF_020615455.1). Taxonomy (NCBI): domain Eukaryota; kingdom Metazoa; phylum Chordata; class Actinopteri; order Salmoniformes; family Salmonidae; genus Coregonus; species Coregonus clupeaformis. The sequence continues at coordinate 10,929,529 of NC_059206.1, forward strand.
GCCCAGAGACCAGTCTAGAGACCAGCCTAGAGACCAGCCCAGAGACCAGCCTAGAGACCACATTCCAGAGACCAGCCTAGAGACCAGCCCAGAGACCAGCCTAGAGACCAGCCCAGAGACCAGTCTAGAGACCAGCCCAGAGACCAGCCTAGAGACCAGCCTAGAGACCACATTCCAGAGACCAGCCTAGAGACCAGCCCAGAGACCAGCCTAGAGACCAGCCCAGAGACCAGTCTAGAGACCAGCCCAGAGACCAGTCTAGAGACCAGCCCAGAGACCAGCCCAGAGACCAGCCTAGAGACCAGCCTAGAGACCAGCCCAGAGACCAGTCTAGAGACCAGCCCAGAGACCAGCCTAGAGACCAGCCCAGAGACCAGTCTAGAGACCAGCCCAGAGACCAGCCTAGAGACCAGCCCAGAGACCAGTCTAGAGACCAGCCTAGAGACCAGCCCAGAGACCAGCCTAGAGACCACATTCCAGAGACCAGCCTAGAGACCAGCCCAGAGACCAGCCTAGAGACCAGCCTAGAGACCAGCCTAGAGACCAGCCCAGAGACCAGCCTAGAGACCAGCCTAGAGACCAGCCTAGAGACCAGCCTAGAGACCAGCCTAGAAACCAGCCTAGAGACCAGTCTAGAGACCAGCCCAGAGACCAGCCTAGAGACCAGCCCAGAGACCAGTCTAGAGACCAGCCTAGAGACCAGCCCAGAGACCAGCCCAGAGACCAGCCTAGAAACCAGCCTAGAGACCAGTCTAGAGACCAGCCCAGAGACCAGCCCAGAGACCAGCCTAGAAACCAGCCTAGAAACCAGCCTAGAGACCAGTCTAGAGACCAGCCCAGAGACCAGCCCAGAGACCAGCCCAGAGACCAGCCTAGAAACCAGCCTAGAGACCAGTCCAGAGACCAGCCCAGAGACCAGCCCAGAGACCAGCCCAGAGACCAGTCTAGAGACCAGCCTAGAGACCAGTCTAGAGACCAGCCTAGAGACCAGCCCAGAGACCAGCCCAGAGACCAGCCCAGAGACCAGCCCAGAGACCAGTCTAGAGACCAGCCCAGAGACCAGCCTAGAGACCAGCCTAGAGACCAGCCCAGAGACCAGCCCAGAGACCAGCCCAGAGACCAGCCCAGAGACCAGTCTAGAGACCAGCCCAGAGACCAGCCTAGAGACCAGCCTAGAGACCAGCCTAGAGACCAGCCTAGAGACCAGCCTAGAGACCAGCCTAGAGACCAGCCCAGAGACCAGCCTAGAGACCAGCCTAGAGACCAGCCTAGAGACCAGCCTAGAGACCAGCCTAGAGACCAGCCTAGAGACCAGCCTAGAGACCAGCCTAGAGACCAGCCTAGAGACCACATTCCAGAGACCAGCCCAGAGACCAGCCTAGAGACCAGCCTAGAGACCAGCCTAGAGACCACATTCCAGAGACCAGCCTCGCTTCAGCTCAGTTAGGAAGTTATCAGGGTTGTTATCACCATGAGCTCTCCGCTGTCTGCAGTAGTGGTGCGCGGATCAGCTGTTTGTTCACCCGCACCTGCCCCCTATTAACCCATCCGCAACCGCCCAACTATATGTGATAAAGTTAAAATCTGAGGCCCGCAATCGACCCAAACCCGCAAATATAGAAAATGCACTGTAGGCTAAAGTCAGAGATGACGGAACAATGTTTTGACGGGGGTTCAGGATTTATTTATAGTTTCCGACATGGTAGACTATTTGTTAGTCAACTTGTCTATAATTAGATACATGCAGCTTCTCTTCTGTCATTATATGTTGTCCTAGAAGACTAAATAAACTCTTGATCACCAGAATGATGTCATATTAAAATAGATAGTATGAATGCTTTAATCTAGTTGACATTGATAAAGTTATCTCTGTCATCGGTTTCTTTCGCAGAACGAAGACGTTTAGGGACCGGGGAGAAAATGCAATATTTTATATTTATTTTTAAAGATTTTCTATGCAAAATGTCCAAATGACATCAGTTTGACCGGTTGAAAGGAAATAAAAAGCTGTTAAAACGACCCAACTTGTTTCTGATAAGATTTCAGTTCGGCTTGGATGCATATTTTTTGTGGTTGAAATACCATCAGCTTTTATGATGCTGATAAAGACAGCACCTCTAACGACGGTAACTAACTGCGCATTCGCATTCTCTCAAGATGCTGATAGAAATAAATCACATTTCTCCCCAGTCAACATTTTGCATACATTAGGTGTATCATTTTACTCCAAGGAATGCTTAATTCTGCAGGAGTTAATATCAAGGCTATGTGAGAGGCTATAGACCTACAGTCTGTGTCCAGATTTCAGTTTCCATTTAACCCATCTGAACAGTAGGCTACAGTTCCCTTGACGTGCCATAGGCCTATTTGAAGTCCCCGTCTTGTGACTGTCATCACACATAGCCTAACATAGCAGACACTGCTACCATCCTCTTTTACCACTTCACCTAATCTTTCCCAAACATTACTTTTTCTGTCCTCCTCTTTTATTGTCAACTCTCCATTTCGCAGCTTTTCTCTTATTGAATTAAACTCCGACCCCTGTCCTTTTTGCCTCTGTGGAATCGACGTTAACTTTTTCTGCCCGTTCCCAAAAGCATTTGGCGATTGGCGTGTAGGCTATTTGGCGCGCATACTGTTAGGCCAGGGGTGGGCAAACCTTTTGTCTCAAGGGCCACATTGAGTTTTTGAAACCAAGTGAAGGGCCACATACTATGTGTGACAGAACATGTGAAGGCTTTATTCATTTTCACATTGACACGCAACTACTAGTGTACTGTAGGTGTCCATATGCTCGCAGAACAATTCTACCCTTTTTGTGAACACATTTTTCAAAAATTGATATAATTTTATAACATCACAGACACAGTCAACCACACACACAGATCCTGCATCTCTACCCTTGTAAAGTACAATCAAACTTACAGTCACAATATGCTAAGTTAAAAATAGATATATATTATATGACTGGAGACATGCAAAATGTAACAGCAGATGTGTAAAAAAGAAAAATATTCTAAAATTTGAGTGAAACATACGGTGAGAGCATCCGTTTCATTCGGAACAGTCTGTTTTTCAAAGCATATTAAGGAACAACTCTCATCTCCATTGTGAGCCATATTTACAGTTATCCAATCAGCTCAGCCCAAATCTGACTGATTAGTTATTACCTGTATCCAAAGTGCATTGCTGGATAATTTTCACTGCATTACCATCACCATGAAGAAGCATTATCCCTGCCTACCCCAGTCACGGTTATTCAAGTCTTAATGTGAACAATGGGTCGGGTAGTAATAGTCATAGCATTACAATAGTCATAGCATTACAATAGTCATAGCATTACAATAGTCATAGCATTAGTAATAGTCATAGCAGTGGTAATAGTCATAGCAGTAGTAATAGTCATAGCATTAGTAATAGTCATAGCAGTAGTAATAGTCATAGCAGTAGTAATAGTCATAGCAGTAGTAATAGTCATAGCAGTAGTAATAGTCGTAGCAGTAGTAATAGTCATAGCAGTAGTAATAGTCGTAGCAGTTGTAATAGTCATAGCAGTAGTAATAGTTATAGCAGTAGTAATAGTCATAGCAGTGGTAATAGTCATAGCAGTAGTAATAGTCATAGCAGTAGTAATTGTTATAGCAGTTGTAATAGTCATAGCAGTAGTAATAGTCATAGCAGTAGCAATAGTCATAACAGTAGTAATAGTCATAGCAGTAGTAATAGTCATAGCATGTAGTAATAGTCATAGCAGTAGTAATAGTCATAGCATTAGTAATAGTCATAGCAGTAGTAATAGCCATCTCAGTATTAATAGTCATAGCATTACAATAGTCATAGCAGTAGTAATAGTCATAGCAGTTGTAATACTCATAGCAGTTGTAATAGTCATAGCAGTAGTAATAGTCATAGCAGTAGTAATAGTCATAGCAGTTGTAATAGTCATAGCAGTAGTAATAGTCATAGCAGTAGCAATAGTCATAGCAGTGGTAATAGTCATAGCAGTAGTAATAGTCATAGCATTAGTAATAGTCATAGCAGTAGTAATAGTCATAGCATTAGTAATAGTCATAGCAGTAGTAATAGTCATAGCATTACAATAGTCATAGCAGTAGTAATAGTCATAGCAGTTGTAATAGTCATAGCAGTAGTAATAGTCATAGCATTAATAATAGTCATAGCAGTAGTAATAGTCATAGCAGTAGTAATAGTCATAGCAGTAGTAATAGTCATAGCAGTAGTAATAGTCATAGCAGTAGTAATAGTCATAGCAGTAGCAATAGTCATAGCATTAGTACATAGTCATAGCAGTAGTAATAGTCATAGCATTAGTAATAGTCATAGCATTAGTAATAGTCATAGCAGTAGTAATAGTCATAGCAGTAGTAATAGTCATAGCAGTAGTAATAGCCATAGCAGTAGTAATAGTCATAGCAGTAGTAATAGTCATAGTAGTAGTAATTGTTATAGCAGTAGTAATAGTCATAGCAGTAGTAATAGTCATAGCAGTAGTAATAGTCATAGCAGTTGTAATAGTCATAACATTAGTAATAGTTATAGCGGTAATAATAGTCATAACATTAGTAATAGTCATAGCAGTAGTAATAGTCATAGCAGTAGTAATAGTTATAGCAGTAGTAATAGTCATAGCAGTAGTAATAGTCATAACATTAGTAATAGTTATAGCGGTAATAATAGTCATAACATTAGTAATAGTTATAGCAGTTGTAATAGTCATAACATTGGTATTAGTCATAGCAGTAGTAATAGTCGTAGCAGTAGTAATAGTCATAGCAGTAGTAATAGTCGTAGCAGTTGTAATAGTCATAGCAGTAGTAATAGTTATAGTAGTAATAGTCATAGCAGTGGTAATAGTCATAGCAGTAGTAATAGTCATAGCAGTAGTAATTGTTATAGCAGTTGTAATAGTCATAGCAGTAGTAATAGTCATAGCAGTAGCAATAGTCATAACAGTAGTAATAGTCATAGCAGTAGTAATAGTCATAGCATTAGTAATAGTCATAGCAGTAGTAATAGTCATAGCATTAGTAATAGTCATAGCAGTAGTAATAGCCATCTCAGTATTAATAGTCATAGCATTACAATAGTCATAGCAGTAGTAATAGTCATAGCAGTTGTAATACTCATAGCAGTTGTAATAGTCATAGCAGTAGTAATAGTCATAGCAGTAGTAATAGTCATAGCAGTTGTAATAGTCATAGCAGTAGTAATAGTCATAGCAGTAGTAATAGTCATAGCAGTGGTAATAGTCATAGCAGTAGTAATAGTCATAGCATTACAATAGTCATAGCAGTAGTAATAGTCATAGCAGTAGTAATAGTCATAGCAGTAGTAATAGTCATAGCATTACAATAGTCATAGCAGTAGTAATAGTCATAGCAGTGGTAATAGTCATAGCAGTAGTAATAGTCATAGCATTACAATAGTCATAGCAGTAGTAATAGTCATAGCAGTAGTAATAGTCATAGCAGTAGTAATAGTCATAGCAGTAGTAATAGTCATAGCATTACAATAGTCATAGCAGTAGTAATAGTCATAGCAGTTGTAATAGTCATAGCAGTAGTAATAGTCATAGCATTAATAATAGTCATAGCAGTAGTAATAGTCATAGCATTAGTAATAGTCATAGCAGTAGTAATAGTCATAGCAGTAGTAATAGTCATAGCAGTAGTAATAGTCATAGCAGTAGCAATAGTCATAGCATTAGTAATAGTCATAGCAGTAGTAATAGTCATAGCATTAGTAATAGTTGCAGCAGTAGTAATAGTCATAGCAGTGGTAATAGTCATAGCAGTAGTAATAGTCATAGCAGTAGTAATAGCCATAGCAGTAGTAATAGTCATAGCAGTAGTAATAGTCATAGTAGTAGTAATTGTTATAGCAGTAGTAATAGTCATAGCAGTAGTAATAGTCATAGCAGTAGTAATAGTCATAGCAGTTGTAATAGTCATAACATTAGTAATAGTTATAAAGCGGTAATAATAGTCATAACATTAGTAATAGTCATAGCAGTAGTAATAGTCATAGCAGTAGTAATAGTTATAGCAGTAGTAATAGTCATAGCAGTAGTAATAGTCATAACATTAGTAATAGTTATAGCGGTAATAATAGTCATAACATTAGTAATAGTTATAGCAGTTGTAATAGTCATAACATTGGTAATAGTCATAGCAGTAGTAATAGTCGTAGCAGTAGTAATAGTCATAGCAGTAGTAATAGTCGTAGCAGTTGTAATAGTCATAGCAGTAGTAATAGTTATAGCAGTAGTAATAGTCATAGCAGTGGTAATAGTCATAGCAGTAGTAATAGTCATAGCAGTAGTAATTGTTATAGCAGTTGTAATAGTCATAAGCAGTAGTAATAGTCATAGCAGTAGCAATAGTCATAACAGTAGTAATAGTCATAGCAGTAGTAATAGTCATAGCATTAGTAATAGTCATAGCAGTAGTAATAGTCATAGCATTAGTAATAGTCATAGCAGTAGTAATAGCCATCCTCAGTATTAATAGTCATAGCATTACAATAGTCATAGCAGTAGTAATAGTCATAGCAGTTGTAATACTCATAGCAGTAGTAATAGTCATAGCAGTAGTAATAGTCATAGCAGTAGTAATAGTCATAGCAGTTGTAATAGTCATAGCAGTGGTAATAGTCATAGCAGTAGTAATAGTTATAGCAGTGGTAATAGTCGTAGCAGTAACAATAGTCATAGCAGTAGTAATAGTCATAGCAGTAGTAATAGTCATAGCAGTAGTAATAGTCATAGCAGTAGTAATAGTCATAGCATTACAATAGTCATAGCATTACAATAGTCATAGCAGTAGTAATAGTCATAGCAGTGGTAATAGTCATAGCAGTAATAATAGTCATAGCAGTAGTAATAGTCATAGCATTAGTAATAGTCATAGCAGTAGTAATAGTCATAGCAGTAGTAATAGTCATAGCAGTAGTAATAGTCATAGCAGTAGCAATAGTCATAACATTAGTAATAGTCATAGCAGTAGTAATAGTCATAGCATTAGTAATAGTCATAGCATTAGTAATAGTCATAGCAGTAGTAATAGTCATAGCAGTAGTAATAGTCATAGCAGTAGTAATAGCCATAGCAGTAGTAATAGTCATAGCAGTAGTAATAGTCATAGTAGTAGTAATTGTTATAGCAGTAGTAATAGTCATAGCAGTAGTAATAGTCATAGCAGTAGTAATAGTCATAGCAGTTGTAATAGTCATAACATTAGTAATAGTTATAGCGGTAATAATAGTCATAACATTAGTAATAGTCATAGCAGTAGTTATAGTCATAGCAGTAGTAATAGTTATAGCAGTAGTAATAGTCATAGCAGTAGTAATAGTCATAACATTAGTAATAGTTATAGCGGTAATAATAGTGATAACATTAGTAATAGTTATAGCAGTTGTAATAGTCATAACATTGGTAATAGTCATAGCAGTAGTAATAGTCATAGCAGTAGTAATAGTTATAGCAGTTGTAATAGTCATAGCATTAGTAATAGTCATAGCAGTAGTAATAGTCATAGCACTAACAATAGTCATAGCATTAGTAATAGTCATAGAAGTTGTAATAGTCATAGCAGTAGTAATAGTCATAGCAGTAGTAATAGTCATAGCAGTAGTAATAGTCATAGCAGTAGTAATAGTTGTAGCAGTAGTAATAGTCATAGCAGTAGTAATAGTCATAGCAGTTGTAATAGTCATAGCAGTAGTAATTGTTATAGCAGTTGTAATAGTCATATCAGTAGTAATAGTCATAGCAGTTGTAATAGTCATAGCAGTAGTAATAGTCATAGCAGTAGTAATAGTCGGAAGCAGTTGTAATAGTCATAGTAGTAGTAATAGTCATATCATTACAATAGTCATAGCATTAGTAATAGTCATAGCAGTTGTAATAGTCATAGCAGTTGTAATAGTCATAGCAGTAGTAATAGTCATAGCAGTAGTAATAGTCATAGCAGTAGTAATAGTCGTAGCAGTTGTAATAGTCATAGCAGTTGTAATAGTCATATCTGTTGTAATAGTCATAGCAGTAGTTATAGTCATAGCAGTAGTAATAGTCATAGCAGTTGTAATAGTCGTAGCAGTTGTAATAGTCATAGCAGTAGTAATAGTCATAGCAGTAGTAATAGTCATAGTAATAGTCATAATAGTAGTTATAGCATTAGTAATAGCCATAACAGTTGTAATAGTCATAGCAGTTGTAATAGTCATAGCAGTAGTAATAGTCATAGCAGTAGTAATAGTCATAGCAGTAGTAATAGTCATAGCAGTGGTAATAGTCATAGCAGTAGTAATAGTCATAGCAGTAGCAATAATCATAGCAGTAGTAATAGTCATAGCAGTAGTAATAGTTATAGTAGGTGAAAAATCTGTCGATGTGCCCTTAAGCAAGGCACTTAACCCTAATTGCTCCTGTAAGTCGCTCTGGATAAGAGCGGTCTGCTAAATGACTAAAATGTAAAATGTAAATGTCATAGTTATAGCAGTAGTAATAGTCATAGAGTAGTAATAGTCATAGCAGTAGTAATAGTCATAGCAGTAGTAATAGTCATAGCAGTAGTAATAGTCATAGCAGTAGTAATAGTCGTAGCAGTAACAATAGTCATAGCAGTAGTAATAGTCATAGCAGTAGTAATAGTCATAGCAGTAGTAATAGTCATAGCAGTAGTAATAGTCATAGCAGTAGTAATCGTTATAGCAGTAGTAATAGTCATAGCAGTAGTAATAGTCATAGCAGTAGTAATAGTCATAGCAGTAGCAACAGTCATAGCATTAGTAATAGTCATAGCAGTAGTAATAGTCACTTAGCAGTAGTAATAGTCATAGCAGTGGTAATAGTTATAGCAGTTGTAATAGTCATAGCAGTAGTAATAGTTATAGTAATAGTCATAATAGTAGTTATAGCAGTAGTAATAGCCATAACAGTTGTAATAGTCATAGCAGTTGTAATAGTCATAGCAGTAGCAATAGTCATAGCAGTAGTAATAGTCATAGCAGTAGCAATAGTCATGGCAGTAGTAATAGTCATAGCAGTAGTAATAGTCATCGCAGTAGTAATAGTCATAGCAGTAGTAATAGTCATAGCAGTAGCAATAGTCATAGCATTAGTAATAGTCATAGCAGTAGTAATAGTTATAGCAGTAGTAATAGTCATAGCAGTGGTAATAGTCACAGCAGCAGTAATAGTCATAGCAGTAGTAATTGTTATAGCAGTTGTAATAGTCATAGCAGTAGTAATAGTCATAGCAGTAGCAATAGTCATAACAGTAGTAATAGTCATAGCAGTAGTAATAGTCATAGCATTAGTAATAGTCATAGCAGTAGTAATAGTCATAGCATTAGTAATAGTCATAGCAGTAGTAATAGCCATCTCAGTATTAATAGTCATAGCATTACAATAGTCATAGCAGTAGTAATAGTCATAGCAGTTGCAATACTCATAGCAGTTGTAATAGTCATAGCAGTAGTAATAGTCATAGCAGTAGTAATAGTCATAGCAGTTGTAATAGTCATAGCAGTAGTAATAGTCATAGCAGTAGCAATAGTCATAGCAGTAGTAATAGTCATAGCAGTAGTAATAGTCATAGCAGTAGTAATAGTCATAGCAGTAGTAATAGTCATAGCAGTAGTAATAGTCATAGCAGTAGTAATAGTCATAGCATTACAATAGTCATAGCAGTAGTAATAGTCATAGCAGTGGTAATAGTCATAGCAGTAGTAATAGTCATAGCATTAGTAATAGTCATAGCAGTAGTAATAGTCATAGCATTAGTAATAGTCATAGCAGTAGTAATAGTCATAGCAGTGGTAATAGTCATAGCAGTAGTAATAGTCATAGCATTACAATAGTCATAGCATTACAATAGTCATAGCAGTAGTAATAGTCATAGCATTACAATAGTCATAGCATTAGTAATAGTCATAGCAGTAGTAATAGTCATAGCAGTAGTAATAGTCATAGCAGTAGTAATAGTCATAGCAGTAATAATAGTCATAGCAGTAGTAATCGTCATAGTAGTTGTAATAGTTATAGCAGTAGTAATAGTCATAGCAGTAGTAATAGTCATAGCAGTAGTAATAGTCATAGCAGTTGTAATAGTCATAACATTAGTAATAGTTATAAGCGGTAATAATAGTCATAACATTGGTAATAGTCATAGCAGTAGTTATAGTCATAGCAGTAGTAATAGTTATAGCAGTAGTAATAGTCATAGCAGTAGTATAGTCATAACATTAGTAATAGTTATAGCGGTAATAATAGTGATAACATTTAGTAATAGTTATAGCAGTTGTAATAGTCATAACATTGGTAATAGTCATAGCAGTAGTAATAAGTCTAGCAGTAGTAATAGTTATAGCAGTTGTAATAGTCATAGCATTAGTAATAGTCATAGAAGTTGTAATAGTCATAGCAGTAGTAATAGTCATAGCAGTAGTAATAGTCATAGCAGTAGTAATAGTCATAGCAGTAGTAATAGTTGTAGCAGTAGTAATAGTCATAGCAGTAGTAATAGTCATAGCAGTTGTAATAGTCATAGCAGTAGTAATTGTTATAGCAGTTGTAATAGTCATATCAGTAGTAATAGTCATAGCAGTTGTAATAGTCATAGCAGTAGTAATAGTCATAGCAGTAGTAATAGTCGTAGCAGTTGTAATAGTCATAGTAGTAGTAATAGTCATATCATTACAATAGTCATAGCATTAGTAATAGTCATAGCAGTTGTAATAGTCATAACAGTTGTAATAGTCGTAGCAGTAGTAATAGTCACAGCAGTAGTAATAGTCATAGCAGTAGTAATAGTCATAGCAGTAGTAATAGTCGTAGCAGTTGTAATAGTCATAGCAGTTGTAATAGTCATATCTGTTGTAATAGTCATAGCAGCAGTTATAGTCATAGCAGTAGTAATAGTCATAGCAGTTGTAATAGTCGTAGCAGTTGTAATAGTCGTGAGCAGTAGTAATAGTCATAGCAGTAGTAATAGTCATAGTAATAGTCATAATAGTAGTTATAGCATTAGTAATAGCCATAACAGTTGTAATAGTCATAGCAGTTGTAATAGTCATAGCAGTAGTAATAGTCATAGCAGTAGTAATAGTCATAGCAGTAGTAATAGTCATAGCAGTGGTAATAGTCATAGCAGTAGTAATAGTCATAGCAGTAGCAATAATCATAGCAGTAGTAATAGTCATAGCAGTAGTAATAGTTACAGTAGGTGAAAAATCTGTCGATGTGCCTCTAGCAAGGCACTTAACCCTAATTGCTCCTGTAAAGTCGCTCTGGATAAGAGCGTCTGCTAAATGACTAAAATGTAAAATGTAAATGTCACAGTTATAGCAGTAGTAATAGTCATAGCAGTAGTAATAGTCATAGCAGTAGTAATAGTCATAGCAGTAGTAATAGTCATAGCAGTAGTAATAGTCATAGCAGTAGTAATAGTCATAGCAGTAGCAATAGTCATAGCAGTAGTAATAGTCATAGCAGTAGTAATAGTCATAGCAGTAGTAATAGTCATAGCAGTAGTAATAGTCATAGTAGTAGTAATTGTTATAGCAGTAGTAATAGTCATAGCAGTAGTAATAGTCATAGCAGTAGTAATAGTCATAGCAGTAGCAACAGTCATAGCATTAGTAATAGTCATAGCAGTAGTAATAGTCATAGCAGTAGTAATAGTCATAGCAGTAGTAATAGTTATAGCAGTTGTAATAGTCATAGCAGTAGTAATAGTTATAGTAATAGTCATAATAGTAGTTATAGCAGTAGTAATAGCCATAACAGTTGTAATAGTCATAGCAGTTGTAATAGTCATAGCAGTAGCAATAGTCATAGCAGTAGTAATAGTCATAGCAGTAGCAATAGTCATGGCAGTAGTAATAGTCATAGCAGTAGTAATAGTCATCGCAGTAGTAATAGTCATAGCAGTAGTAATAGTCATAGCAGTAGCAATAGTCATAGCATTAGTAATAGTCATAGCAGTAGTAATAGTCATAGCATTAGTAATAGTCATAGCAGTAGTAATAGTCATAGCAGTAGTAATAGTCATAGCAGTAGTAATAGTCATAGCAGTAGTAATAGTCATAGCAGTTGTAATAGTCATAGCAGTAGTAATAGTTATAGTAATAGTCATAATAGTAGTTATAGCATTAGTAATAGCCATAACAGTAGTAATAGTCATAGCAGTGGTAATAGTCATAGCAGTAGTAATAGTCATAGCAGTAGTAATAGTCATAGCAGTAGTAATAGTCATAGCTGTGGTAATAGTCATAGCAGTAGTAATAGTCATAGCAGTAGTAATAGTCATAGCAGTAGTAATAGTCATAGCAGTAGTAATAGTCATAGCAGTGGTAATAGTCATAGCAGTAGTAATAGTCATAGCAGTAGTAATAGTTATAGTAGGTGAAAAATCTGTCGATGTGCCCTTAAGCAAGACACTTAACCCAATTGCTCCTGTAAGTCGCTTCTGGATAAGAGCGTCTGCAAATGACTAAAATGTAAAATGTAAATGTCATAGTTATAGCAGTAGTAATAGTTATAGCAGTAGTAATAGTCATAGCAGTAGTAATAGTCATAGCAGTAGTAATAGTCATAGCAGTAGTAATAGTCATAGCAGTAGTAATAGTCATAGCAGTGGTAATAGTCATAGCAGTAGTAATAGTCATAGCAGTAGTAATAGTCATAGCAGTAGTAATAGTCATAGCAGTAGTAATAGTCATAGCAGTAGTAATAGTCATAGCAGTTGTAATAGTCATAGCAGTAGTAGTAGTTATAGTAATAGTCATAATAGTAGTTATAGCAGTAGTAATAGCCATAACAGTTGTAATAGTCAGTAGCAGTTGTAATAGTCATAGCAGTAGTAATAGTCATAGCAGTAGTAATAGTCTAGCAGTAGTAATAGTCATAGCAATGGTAATAGTCATAGCAGTAGTAATAGTCATAGCAGTAGCAATAGTCATAGCAGTAGTAATAGTCATAGCAGTAGTAATACTTATAGTAGGTGAAAAATCTGTCGATGTGCCCTTAAGCAAGGCACTTAACCCTAATTGCTCCTGTAAGTCGCTCTGGATAAGAGCGTCTGCTAAATGACTAAAATGTAAAATGTAAATGTCATAGTTATAGCAGTAGTAATGGTTATAGCAGTAGTAATAGTCATAGCAGTAGTAATAGTCATAGCAGTAGTAATAGTCATAGCAGTAGTAATAGTCATAGCAGTAGTAATAGTCATAGCAGTATCAATAGTCATAGCAGTAGTAATAGTCATAGCAGTAGCAATAGTCATAGCAGTAGTAATAGTCATAGCAGTAGCAATAGTCATAGCAGTAGTAATAGTCATAGCAGTAGTAATAGTCATAGCAGTAGTAATAGTCATAGCAGTAGCAATAGTCATAGCAGTAGTAATAGTCATAGCAGTTGTAATAGTCATAGCATTAGTAATAGTCATAGCAGTAGTAATAGTCATAGCAGTAGTAATAGTCATAGCAGTAGTAATAGTCATAGCAGTAGTAATAGTCATAGCAGTAGTAATAGTCATAGCAGTAGTAATAGTCATAGCAGTTGTAATAGTCATAGCAGTAGTAATAGTCATAGCAGTAGTAATTGTTATAGCAGTAGTAATAGTCATAGCAGTAGTAATAGTCTTAGCAGTAGTAATAGTCATAGCAGTAGTATTAGTCATAACATTAGTAATAGTTATAGCGGTAATAATAGTCATAACATTAGTAATAGTCATAGCAGTAGCAATAGTCATAGCAGTAGTAATAGTTATAGCAGTAGTAATAGTCATAGCAGTAGTAATAGTCATAACATTAGTAATAGTTATAGCGGTAATAATAGTCATAACATTAGTAATAGTTATAGCGGTAATAATAGTCATAACATTAGTAATAGTCATAGCAGTAGTAATAGTCATAGCAGTAGTAATAGTTATAGCAGTAGTAGTAGTCATAACATTAGTAATAGTTATAGCGGTAACAATAGTCATAACATTAGTTATAGTCATAGCAGTAGTAATAGTCATAGCAGTAGTAATAGTTATAGCAGTAGTAATTGTGATAGCGGTAGTAATAGTCATAGCAGTAGTAGCAGTCATAGCATTAGTAATAGTCATAGCAGTAGTAATAGTCATATCAGTAGTAATAGTCGTAGCAGTAACAATAGTTGTAGCAGTAACAATAGCATAACAGTAGTAATAGTCATAGCAGTAGTAATAGTAGCAGTCATAGCATTGTAAAGTGCTTGTCCCACTGGCTGTAAGGTGAATGCACCTATTTTGTAAGTCGCTCTGGATAAGAGCGTCTGCTAAATGACGTAAACGTAAATGTAAATGATAGCAGTTGTAATAGTCATAGCATTAGTTATAGTCATAGCAGTAGTAATAGTCATAGCATTAGTAATAGTCATAGCAGTAGTAATAGTCATAGCAGTAGTAATAGTCATAGCAGTAGTAATAGTCATAGCAGTAGTAATTGTTATAGCAGTAGTAATAGTCATAGCAGTAGTAATAGTCATAGCAGTTGTAATAGTCATAGCAGTAGTAGCAGTCATAGCAGTTGTAATAGTCATAGCAGCTGTAATAGTCATAGCAGTAGTAATAGTCGTAGCAGTAGCAATAGCATAACAGTAGTTATAGTCATAGCAGTAGTCATAGTAGCAGTCATAGCAGTAGTAATAGTCATAGCAGTTGTAATAGTCATAGCCGTTGTAATAGTCATAGCCGTTGCACGCAGCGCTTCTCCATACCTTCTGTTTCTTGATCTCCAGTATTTTCCATAACTAGTCACATTTATTACACACATCTGACATCCCCTTTACCTCCTGAGCAACCAGTAAACCTTCCCCTGTTTAGAGTATATTTGTCACGTCCTCTGCATCCATCTTGCTGTCACATGTGTTCAGAGTTTGTTATGACCAATTTATTGATGTGATTATGATATGCTATAGGTCAGGCCCTATTGGTCATGTGCATGCGATGCATACATCTGTCACGTAAAGAGAGCAAAGGTTGAGGAAATAGGGAATGTTTTTCAGAAACGAATTAGGGATTTCGGTAACGTAACTTTTCAGTCAGAAATGGCAGTAATTACGTTGCAGCTTCAGCAACACGGACAGCGCGATACACACTGTTGATGTTCTGTGGTGGTCGCTGCAGCGTGGAGGAGAGAAAGACAACGGGTGTTAGTCACACAGTCACTCGCTGTCTCTTTTTTTAACACAGCGCAGTAAGTCTGAGCCCGGCCCGGCACAATCAAATCAATTGCGGTCGGACTCCCTCTAGTTATTTGTGTGTCTTAATAATTTAATCAAACAGTTCGCTTAAAGCATCAGACAAGCTCAGTGCATATAGTTGATTTGATTAAAACATATAGGTTGGGATATGTATGTACGGTCACTGTGGGGACGACGTCTTCGATGCACTTATTGATAAAGCCGGTGACTGAGGTGGTATACTCCTCAATGCCATTGGATGAATCCCGGAACATATTCCAGTCTGTGCTAGCAAAACAGTCCTGTAGCGTAGCATCCGCATCATCTGACCACTGCCGTATTGAGCGAGTCACTGGTACTTCCTGCTTTAGTTTTTGCTTGTAAGCAAGAATCAGGAGGATATAATTATGGTCAGATTTGCCAAATGGAGGGCGAGGGAGAGCTTTGTATGGATCTCTGTGTGTGGAGTAAAGGTGGTCCAGAGTTTTTTTCATCTTGTTGCACTTGTAACATGTTGGTAGAAACGAGGTAAAATGGATTTATTTTTGCCTGCATTAAAGTCCCCGGCCACTAGGAGCGTCGCTTCTGGATGAGCATTTTCTTGTTTGCGTATGGCCTTATACAGCTCGTTGAGTGCGATCTTAGTGCCAGCATCGGTTTGTGGTGGTAAATAGACGGCTACAAATAATATAGATGAGAACTCTCTCGGTAGATAGTGGGTCTACAGCTTATCATGAGGTACTCTACCTCAGGGGAGCAATACCTTGAGACTTCTTTAATATTAGACATCGCGCACCAGCTGTTATTGACAAATAGACTCACACCCGCCCCTCGTCTTACCAGACGTAGCTGCTATGTCCTGCCGATGCATGGAAAATCCCGCCAGCTCTGTATTATCCGTGTCGTCATTCAGCCACGACTCGGTGAAACATAAGATATTACAGTTTTTAATATCCCGTTTGTAGGATATTCTTGATCGTAGATCATCCATTTTATTTTCCAATGATTGTACGTTGGCCAATAGAACGGATGGTAGTGGAGGTTTACTCACTCGCCTACAAATTCTCAGAAGGCAGCCCGACCCCCGACCTCCGGCCTCCGCCCCCTTTTTTCTCCGTCTTTTCTTCACGCAAATGACGGGGATTTGGGCCTGGTCTCGAGAAAGCAGTATATCCTTCACGTCAGACTCGTTAAAGAAAAAAATCTTCACCCAGTTCGAGGTGAGTAATCGCTGTTCTGATGTCCAGTTCGGTCATAAGACACGGTAGCAGCAACATTATGTACAAAATAAGTTACAAAATAAGTTACAAACAATGCGAAAAACTAACAAAATAGCACAAATCCCCTCCGGCGCCATTACTGTATATGAATACATTTTTAAAGGTTATTCAAGTATAAATTACCAAATTTATCATAGATTGCCATAGATTACCAAAATTAACAAAGATTCCGGTAACTTTGGTAAATGACCTGTAGCTTTGCAACCCTAGTGACAGCTGTTGAAGTTTAAAAAGTTTTAGATATACATTTTATGTATCGATTGTAGGGATTCTGTTCTTCAAAGATGGGGACCTAGTTCTGTACCTAGACCCTCAAAGATATCCAAAGGTCTCTGTCAATGACATTGGTTGGATTGAATCTCAGTTTATTATTCTGAATCATCATGATGCTACTTGAGGTATTTTTGCTTTGTAACATTCCAACCCTCATTGTTCCTCATCAGAAACATCCTGCTTGTGTACCTGCATCAACAACAGTAACTCCCAGAACTAAACCTGATTGGTTTTAGATTTATGTCCCAGACTTTTATATGTATCCACACCTAGCTGTGCTTCGGTCATTACGAATGGGTGTGTCTGAAATGTGTTTTGTCTGAAATGTGTGTGTCTGAAATGTGTGTGTCTGAAATGTGTGTGTCTGAAATGTGTGTGTCTGGAATGTGTGTGTCTGAAATGTGTGTGTCTGAAATGTGTGTGTCTGGAATGGCTGCGTCTGGAATGGCTGCGTCTGGAATGGCTGCGTCTGGAATGGCTGTGTCTGGAATGGCTGCGTCTGGAATGGCTGCGTCTGGAATGGCTGCGTCTGGAATGGCTGCGTCTGGAATGGCTGCGTCTGGAATGGCTGCGTCTGGAATGGCTGCATCTGGAATGGCTGCGTCTGGAATGGCTGCGTCTGGAATGGCTGCGTCTGGAATGGCTGCGTCTGGAATGGCTGTGTCTGGAATGGCACCCTATTCCGGTTTAAAGAGTTAATCTATTTGACTTGGGTGTCCGTTGTCTGACACAACTTTTGTCATAAAAAAAAAAAAAGTCCCTGGTAACCCCAGGCATTGGGCCAGTATATCTGACCTCTGACCTTTGTTTCCATCAGCCAATAGGCATTCAGAGAGACACCCCCCCCCTTCACTGGTACAGCTGACAGAACTACTGGGGGACAAAGTGAACATCCTCTCAGTGGACGAACAGGTAACCTGACACGCACACACACACACACACACACACACACCTGAACAACACAATAAATACCAAGCATCCTTATCATTGATCTTGAAAGAGAACCAAATGTTACTTTCCCTGGCTGATAGCTATCTTGTCTTGTGGTCACTGGGCTCTTGGTTAGCATCAGACAGACATGTCACAGAGAGGGGTAACAGAGGGCTGGTTACTATCATTTTACATTTACATTTCAGTCATTTAGCAGACGCTCTTATCCAGAGCGACATACAGTTAGTGAGTGCATACATTATATATATTTTTTTCATACTGGCCCCCCCCCCCCGTGGGAATCGAACCCACATCCCTGGCGTTGCAAACGCCAAGCTCTACCAACTGAGCTACATCCCTGCCGGCCATTCCATCCCGAACCAGGATCTCTAGTGGCACAGCTAGCACTGCGATGCAGCGCCTTAGACCACTGCGCCACGCCACTCAGACAGACACGTCACAGAGAGGGTTAACAGGGGTCTGTAGAAGAATGCTATCTATTCTCTCCATCCCTGTCTGTTTGGCTGTGGGTGGGTGCACCTGGTCTGGTCTGTCTGAAAGGTTGGGATCCCACCCACAACTGGGAAAAACTATTGGAAATGATGTCCTGTTTATTCTCCCTAGGCAATGTTCTCACCCAGTTCTCACTTAGGTTCAGTGTCATTTCAAACAGTTTTTTCCGATGGGGAAATTTGTGCCAGACACCAGACTGTCGCAGAGTATTTCTAAAGACACTCACACTGACTCAATCTAGCGCGATGATTCATGTCTGTGTTCTACGGTGAGTGAAAATGTGCTGTGTCTGATATCTCGCTCTTGTCTGATATCTTGAAGTGTGCTGGAATGTTTCAAGTCGACACGTATGAGTGCATTCGGTTACAAACCAAAGTCTCTGTATTAGGAGTGAATAAAATGCCTCCCTGCTTTCATTGTTCTTTATAGCCACAGACTGTTTATAGCCACAGACTGTTTATAGCCACAGACTGTTTATAGCCACAGACTGTTTATAGCCACAGACTGTTTATAGCCACAGACTGTCAATAAAGACTGTAATTTCATCTCACACACCAGACTTTACAGATACGTAGAATTTGCAATAACAGAGACTGGTGCTATGGCTTTATGTTTGACTAAGTCCATATTTATTAGTGCTGAGCGATTAGTGCTTTTTAAGGTCGGTTCGGTTTCAGTTCGATTACAAAAAAATTATCATGATCACCACACAACGGACCAACAAATATTATTTACATCAACAACAGGAATCACTACAAATCATTTATTTCTGTTTTGATATTTTTTTTAAACATTAAATGCACTATGCATTATGTGGGTTGAATGCTGTAACAACACAGAATAAAACAATTAATACAAGTCCCGTGATGGTGCTGACTGCCCATTACTTATTAACCAGCAGTTATTCACATTACTTTACTTTAATAACATATTTCAGTCGTTGTGTATATTACATTAGTTTTATTTGATGACTTTATTATTTCATTCCAAGTCATCATCTCATCTCTAAAGAGCTGCTGTCTGACAAAATCACTATTTTAGTAGTTCTTCAAAGTAAAGGCATACTTTTATGACTGCTGAATATGTATTTTCAGGTAGAGATATATCACGAAGCAACAGCTGCTCTCTGTATTACATTTACGTCATTTAGCAGACACTCTTATCCAGAGCGACTTACAGTTAGTGCATACATTATTTTATTTTTCATACTGGCCCCCCCGTGGGAATTGAACCCACAACCCTGGCGTTGCAAACCCCATGCTCTACCAACTGAGCTACATCCCTGCCGGCCATTCCCTCCCCTACCCTGGACAACGCTGGGTCAATTATGCGCCGCCCCATGGGTCTCCCGGTCGCGGCCGGCTACGACAGAGCCTGGATTCAAACCAGGATCTCTAGTGGCACAGCTAGCACTGCGATGTAGTGCCTTAGACCACTGCGCCACTCGGGAGGCTGAGTCGCGCATTTTTCAGTCTATTACATAGCAGGCTTAAAAGAAACACAGACCGAACAAGTAGCCGCGCAATGGATTATGGTTATTGTAGTTAATTGTCACGTTTTCTGCGCTAAATTATGTAGAACATTGGCCTGTTGGAAACTACAATTCCCAACTACATCACACAGTTCACGTATGATGTGATTAACAGTGGCTTGTGAAAGTATTCACCCCCCTTTGGCATTTTTCCTATTTTGTTGCCTTACAACCTGGAATTAAAATGGATTTTTTGGGGTTTTGTACCATTTGATTTACACAAAATCTACCACTTTGAAGATGCAAAATATTTTTCTTTGTGAAACAAACAAGAAATAAGACAAAAAATACAGAAAACTTGAGCGTGCATAACTATTCACCCCCCCCAAAGTCAATACTTTGTAGAGCCACCTTTTGCAGCAATCACAGCTGCAAGTCTCTTGGGGTATGTCTCTATAAGCTTGGCACATCTAGCCACTGCGATTTTTGCCCATTCTTCAAGGCAAAACTGCTCCAGCTCCTTCAAGTTGGATGGGTTCTGCTGGTGTACAGCAATCTTTAAGTCATACCACAGATTCTCAATTGGATTGAGGTCTGGGCTTTGACTAGGCCATTCCAAGACATTTAAATGTTTCCCCTTAAACCACTCAAGCTTGCTTTAGCAGTATGCTTAGGGTCATTGTCCTGCTGGAAGGTGAACCTCGGTCCCAGTCTCAAATCTCTGGAAGACTGAAACTGGTTTCCCTCAAGAATTTCCCTGTATTTAGCGCCATCCATCATTCCTTCAATTCTGACCAGTTTCCCAGTCCCTGCCGATGAAAAACATCCCCACAGCATGACGCTGCCACCACCGCTGCCACCACCGCCGTAACACACACGTTCTTTCCAGCAGCAGACTATGATCGATAATGTCAAAAGCTGCACTGAAGTCTAACAAAACAGCTCCCACAATCTTTTTATCATCAATTTGTGTAAGTGCTGTGCTTGTTGAATGTCCTTCCCTATAAGCATGCTGAAAGTCTGTTGTCAATTTGTTTACTGTAAAATAGAATTGTATCTGGTCAAACACCATTTTTTCCAATAGTTTACTAAGGGTTGGTAACAGGCTGATTGGTCGGCTATTTGAGCCAGTTAAGGGGGCTTTACTATTCTTAGGTAGGGGAATAACTTTAGTTTCCCTCCAAGCCTGGGGGCACACACTTTCTAGTAGGCTTAAATAGAAGATATGGCAAATAGGAGTGGCAATATCGTCCGCTATTTTCCTCAGTAATTTTCCATCCAAATTGTCAGACCCGGGTGGCTTGTCATTGTTGAAAGACAACAACAACAAAATTCACCTCTTCCACACTTACTTTACGGAATTCAAAATTACAATGCTTGTCTTTCATAATTTGGTCAGATATACTTGGATGTGTAGGGTTTTGAGTCATTTGGCAGACGCTCTTATCCAGAGCAACTTACAGGAGCAATTAGGGTTAAGTGCCTTGCTTAAGGGCACATCGACAGATTTTTCACCTAGTCGGCTCAGGGATTAGAACCAGCGACCTTTCAGTTACTGGCACAACGCTCTTACCCACTAAGCTACCTGCCGCCCCAGAGTGTCAGAGTTTGTTGCTGACATGTCATGCCTAAGTTTGCTAATCTTGCCAATGAAAAAAGTATTAAAGTAGTTGGCAATATCAGTGGGTTTTGTGATGAATGAGCCATCTGATTCAATGAATGATGGAGCGGAGTTTGCCTTTTTGGCCAACATTTCATTTAAGGTGCTCCAAAGCTTTTTACTATCATTCTTTATGTAATTTATCTTTATTTCATATTGTAGTTTGTTCTTCTTTTTATTCAGTTTAGTCACATGATTTCTCAATTTGCAGTACGTTTGCCAATCGGTTGTACAGCCAGACCTATTTGCCATTTATTTTGCCTCATCACTTTCAACCATACCATTTTTCAATTCCTCATCAACCCACAGGGATTTAACAGTTTTTATAGTCATTTTCTAAATGGGTAAATGCTTATTAGTAACTGAGATAAGCAATTTCATAAATGTGTCAAGTGCAGCGTCTGGTTGCTCCTCATTACACACAACGGACCAACAAATATTCTTTACATCAACAACAGGAATCACTACAAAACTTATTGTATGACCTCTTAGACACTATATTAGGCCCAGCCTTTGGAACTTTGGTTTTCCTAGATATGGCTACTATATTGTGATCACTACATCCGATGGATTTGGATACTGCTTTAAAGCAAATTTCTGCAGCATTAGTAAAGATATGATCAATACATGTTGATGATTTCCTAGTGCCTGACAACCTGAACCAGGTTGCAGGCACTAGTTACAGTTTGAAGCTTTCTGCTGAGTGGGCAGCCTGATGAAAGCCAGTCAATATTTAAATCACCCAGAAAATATACATCTCTATTGAGATCACATACAATATCAAGCATTTCACACATGGTATCCAGAAACTGACTGTTAGCACTTGGTGATCTATAGCAGCCAGAATGGGTGTTAGGTGAGGCAGATGAACCTGTAGCCATATTACTTCAACAGTATTTAACATGAGATCCTCTCTAAGCTTTACAGGAATGTGGTTCTGAATATAAACAGCCACACCTCCACCTTTGGCTCCACACCATGACACCACCACACCATAAAACCACCACACCATGACACCACCACACCATGACACGACACCACCACACTGTGACATGACACCACCACACCATGACACCACCACACCATGACACCACTACACCACCACACCATGACACCACCACACCACTACTCCACCACACCATGACACCACCACACCATGACACCACCAAACCATGACACGACACCACCACACTGTGACATGACACCACCACACCATGACACCACCACACCATGACACGACACCACCACACTGTGAAATGACCTCTGTAGCTCAGCTGGTAGAGCACGGCGCTTGTAACGCCAAGGTAGTGGGTTCGATCCCCGGGACCACCCATGCACAAAAATGTATGCACGCATGACTGTAAGTCGCTTTGGATAAAAGCGTCTGCTAAATGGCATATTATTATATTATATATTATGACACCACCACACTATGACATGACACCACCACACTATAACATGACACCACCACACCATGACACCACAGCACTATGACACCACAGCACCATGACACAACACCACGACACCACTACTCCACCACACCATGACACCACCACACCACTACTCCACCACACCACACCACACCATAACACCACCACATCATGACACCACGACACCACTACACCACCACATCATGACACCACCACACCACTACACCACCACATCATGACACCACCACACTCTCCTGACCACACTCTCCTGAGTGGCGCAGTGGTCTAAGGCACTGCATTGCAGTGCTAGCTGTGCCACTAGAGATCCTGGCTCTGTCAAAGCCGGCCGCGACCGGGAGACTCATGGGGGGGCGCACAATTGGCCCAGCGTCGTCCAGGGTAGGGGAGGGAATGGCCGGCAGGGATGTAGCTCAGTTGATAGAGCATGGCGTTTGCAACGCCAGGGTTGTGGGTTCGATTCCCACGGGGGACCAGTATGAAAAAAATTACAAAAAAAGATATACAGTGGGGGGAAAAAAGTATTTAGTCAGCCACCAATTGTGCAAGTTCTCCCACTTAAAAAGATGAGAGAGGCCTGTAATTTTCATCATAGGTACACGTCAACTATGACAGACAAAATGAGAGAAAAAAATCCAGAAAATCACATTGTAGGATTTTTAATGAATTTATTTGCAAATTATGGTGAAAATAAGTATTTGGTCAATAACAAAAAGTTTCTCAATACTTTGTTATATACCCTTTGTTGGCAATGACACAGGTCAAATGTTTTCTGTAAGTCTTCACAAGGTTTTCACACACTGTTGCTGGTATTTTGGCCCATTCCTCCATGCAGATCTCCTCTAGAGCAGTGATGTTTTGGGGCTGTCGCTGGGCAACACAGACTTTCAACTCCCTCCAAAGATTTTCTATGGGGTTGAGATCTGGAGACTGGCTAGGCCACTCCAGGACCTTGAAATGCTTCTTACGAAGCCACTCCTTCGTTGCCCGGGCGGTGTGTTTGGGATCATTGTCATGCTGAAAGACCCAGCCACGTTTCATCTTCAATGCCCTTGCTGATGGAAGGAGGTTTTCACTCAAAATCTCACGATACATGGCCCCATTCATTCTTTCCTTTACACGGATCAGTCGTCCTGGTCCCTTTGCAGAAAAACAGCCCCAAAGCATGATGTTTCCACCCCCATGCTTCACAGTAGGTATGGTGTTCTTTGGATGCAACTCAGCATTCTTTGTCCTCCAAACACGACGAGTTGAGTTTTTACCAAAAAGTTCTATTTTGGTTTCATCTGACATTCTCCCAATCCTCTTCTGGATCATCCAAATGCACTCTAGCAAACTTCAGACGGGCCTGGACATGTACTGGCTTAAGCAGGGGGACACGTCTGGCACTGCAGGATTTGAGTCCCTGGCGGCGTAGTGTGTTACTGATGGTAGGCTTTGTTACTTTGGTCCCAGCTCTCTGCAGGTCATTCACTAGGTCCCCCCCGTGTGGTTCTGGGATTTTTGCTCACCGTTCTTGTGATCATTTTGACCCCATGGGGTGAGATCTTGCGTGGAGCCCCAGATCGAGGGAGATTATCAGTGGTCTTGTATGTCTTCCATTTCCTAATAATTGCTCCCACAGTTGATTTCTTCAAACCAAGCTGCTTACCTATTGCAGATTCAGTCTTCCCAGCCTGGTGCAGGTCTACAATTTTGTTTCTGGTGTCCTTTGACAGCTCTTTGGTCTTGGCCATAGTGGAGTTTGGAGTGTGACTGTTTGAGGTTGTGGACAGGTGTCTTTTATACTGATAACAAGTTCAAACAGGTGCCATTAATACAGGTAACGAGTGGAGGACAGAGGAGCCTCTTAAAGAAGAAGTTACAGGTCTGTGAGAGCCAGAAATCTTGCTTGTTTGTAGGTGACCAAATACTTATTTTCCACCATAATTTGCAAATAAATTCATTAAAATCCTACAATGTGATTTTCTGGAGAAAAAAAAATCTCAATTTGTCTGTCATAGTTGACGTGTACCTATGATGAAAATTACAGGCATCTCTCATCTTTTTAAGTGGGAGAACTTGCACAATTGGTGGCTGACTAAATACTTTTTTCCCCACTGTATGTATTCACTAACTGTAAGTCGCTCTGGATAAGAGCGTCTGCTAAATGACTACAATGTAAATGACACGATACCACCACACCATGACACCACCACACCATGACCACACCACACCATCACACCACCACACCATGACACCACCACAACATGACACCACCACACCATCACACCACCACACCATGACACCACCACAACATGACACCACCACACCATGACACCACCACACCATCACACCATGACACCACCACACCATGACACCATCACACCATGACACCACCACACCATCACACCATGACACCACCACACCATGACACCACCACAACATGACGCCACCACAACATGACATGACCACACCACACCATCACACCATGACACGACACCACTACTCCACCACACCATGACACCACAACAACATGACATGACACCATGACACGACACCACCACACCATGACACCACCACACCATGACACCACCACACCACACCACAACAACATGACATGACATGACCACACCACACCATCACACCATGACACGACACCACTACTCCACCACACCATGACACCACCACACCATGACACCACAATGACACCAACATGACATGACCACACCACACCATGACACCACCACACCACGACACCACTACTCCACCACACCATGACACCACCACATCATGACACCACCACACCATGACACCACCACACCATGACACCACCACACCATGACACCACAACACCACACCATGACACCACCACATCATGACACCACCACACCATGACACGACACCACCACATCATGACACCACCACACCACACCACTACACCACCACACCATGACACCACCACATCATGATACCACGACACCACCACATCATGATACCACCACACCATGACACGACACCACCATGACACCACCACACCATGACACCACCACACCATGACATGACACCACCACACCATGACATGACACCACAACAACATGACATGACACCACCACACCATGACACGACACCACTACTCCACCACACCACGACACCACCACACCATGACACCACCACATCATGATACCATGACACGACACTACCACATCATGACACCACCACACCATAACATCATGACACCACCACACCATGACACCACCACATCATGACACCACCACACCACTACACCACCACACCACCACACCATGACATCATGACACCACCACACCATGACACCACCACATCATGACACCACCACACCACTACACCACCACACCACTACACCACCACACCATGACACCACCACATCATGACACGACACCACCACATCATGACACCACCACACCATGACACCACCACATCATGACACCACCACACCACTACACCACCACACCACTACACCACCACACCATGACACCACCACACCATGACACCACCACACCACTACACCACCACACCATGACACCACCACACCACTACACCACCACACCATGACACCACCACACCACGACACCACCACACCACTACACCACCACACCATGACACCACCACACCATGACACCACCACACCACTACACCACCACACCATGACACCACCACACCATGACACCACCACACCACTACACCACCACACCATGACACCACCACACCACTACACCACCACACCATGACACCACCACATCATGACACCACCACACCACTACACCACCACACCATGACACCACTACACCACCACACCATGACACCACCACACCACTACACCACCACACCATGACACCACCACACCACTACACCACCACACCACTACACCACCACACCACTACACCACCACACCATGACACCACCACATCATGACACCACCACACCACTACACCACCACACCATGACACCACTACACCACCACACCATGACACCACCACACCACTACACCACCACACCATGACACCACCACACCACTACACCACCACACCACTACACCACCACACCACTACACCACCACACCATGACACCACCACACCACTACACCACCACACCACTACACCACCACACCATGACACCACCACATCATGACACCACCACACCATGACACCACCACACCACTACACCACCACACCACTACACCACCACACCACTACACCACCACACCATGACACCACCACACCACCACACCACTACACCACCACACCATTACACCACCACACCACTACACCACCACACCACTACACCACCACATCATGACACCACCACACCTCTACACCACCACACCACTACACCACCACACCATGACACCACCACATCATGACACCACCACACCATGACACCACCACACCACTACACCACCACACCATGACACCACCACACCATGACACCACCACACCATGACACCACCACATCATGACACCACCACACCATGACACCACCACATCATGACACCACCACACCATGACACCACCACATCATGACACCACCACACCATGACACCACCACACCATGACACCACCACACCATGACACCACCACACCATGACACCACCACACCATGACACCACCACACCATGACACCACCACACCATGACACCACCACACCATGACACCACCACACCACTACACCACCACACCATGACACAACACCGCCACTCTTCTTTTAGCTGTAGTTGTTGGCTGGTAATATAGCTGGAAGATGAAGGGTTCAAGAAGATTTGTTTGCGGTGATGTATGGTTTTATACTAGCTGCTTGTGGTAACATAAAACCAGATAACTGGTTGTGGAGCTGGCCCGTTGTGGTGATTTGTAGTGAATCCACGCTTTTATAACAGTTGGTTCTGGACAGGTAAACCTGACTCAGGTTATTACCTGTTGTGGTCTCCCTGTTTTAGGTATTCTCCATGTGTCGGTGGCTGGATTAAATGCTAGTTGTGACGGCTTTAGGTTTTAGCAGTGTAACATATAAACTGACTGTATGTTATCACAGCAACATGTTCTGCTTCATTGCAAAAATAAACACTATCCTGTTGGTGCTTGTCTGTCAGTGTGGCCACAGTCTTAGTTTCTCTGCAGGATGAGTACTGTATTGAGTAAACAGATCCACCCTGTAGATTCACAGGAACCCTGCTAGTGCCAGCATGTGGTGCAGGGTGGGGCTCAGAGCTGTCGACAGAACAGAACCTGACTAACAGCTTTCAGACTGGGACTTTATTAATGGTTTTCAAAGCATTTCCTCTAATTATAGGTTTGGGAAATGTTCAGGTCACCAAAGGTCTGCACCACCCAATGATGATCCACGTTTACCAAGCCTACCCTCCCTCTACTTGGTGATCACATGATGTGGATGGTGGCTGTGCTGCTGGGTGGGGATCAGAGCTGCCAACAGAACAGAACAAAACCTGACTAACAGCTTTCAGACTGTTACTTGAAAGTTGATGATTAACGTACATTTTAATTATTTTCAAAGCACTTTTTTAGCAACATGAAATAGTATTAAAATATGTTCATATACACCCCTAGGAAGAATATTAAACTTTTTTTTAACATTTTCTGACAAGCGAGCACTTAGACATGGTCATTTTCACATTTTCATAAATTCTTAGGATTACGTATACTAAGGCATTTGTGAAAATTCTATAACAATATAGAGTGGGAAAGCAGCTGTGCGTTTGGACAATTAATAGACACTGCAGTAGATAAAACCTAATAAAAACATCTGCCTCATCAAGGACCGGATTCTAAGCAGACCGGTGCGCCATAGCCAATCAGAGCTGTAGTAGGCCTATATGCAAATAAGCCATTTGCCACACGGGCTTGCCAGCATTCACTTTGAACTGGACTGTGTGTTTACAGGGAGTTGCAACAGCGCGACTTTAGATCATTAGAACGCATTGGGCAAAAGCCACAAAATACACCTGAATGGATTAATGCAAATATGTCAATACCACTTGGGAGTCCTCTTACATTTGGGAACTTTACAGTCCTATCCTTTTACTTAGTGATCACCTGATGTGTGATGCATCCCAGACAGGGCAAGTCAAAGCACATAAGTAGGCTCAGTTCAAGCCAAGGGGTGTGTCATCGTGTTCTGGGAAAAGCCTGCGGTTTCCATCTGGGCTTCAGTGGTGCCAAGGTGCCAATGTCTCAGTGCCATCATGCTGTAGTGCAGTGGTTCTCTAACCTCTCCTCGGGGGGACCCTTCCAGACGTTCCATGGATTTGATCTATTCCAGAGCTAGCTGAGCTGATTCAACTTGTCAACTAATCGTCAAGCCCTTGAATAGGGTAATCAGGTGAGCTAGTTCAGGGCTACAACAACATTGTGGAACATCTAGGGGACCCCGAGGTGAGGTTTGTGAACCACTGCTGTAGTGAAGTAATATTTTAATAATACTTTTGTTATATTATATATATATATACAGTGGGGGAAAAAAAGTATTTAGTCAGCCACCAATTGTGCAAGTTCTCCCACTTAAAAAGATGAGAGAGGCCTGTAATTTTCATCATAGGTACACGTCAACTATGACAGACAAAATGAGCATTTTTTTTTCAGAAAATCACATTGTAGGATTTTTTATGAATTTATTTGGAAATGATGGTGGAAAATAAGTATTTGGTCAATAACAAAAGTTTCTCAATACTTTGTTATATACCCTTTGTTGGCAATGACACAGGTCAAACGTTTTCTGTAAGTCTTCACAAGGTTTTCACACACTGTTGCTGGTATTTTGGCCCAATCCTCCATGCAGATCTCCGCTAGAGCAGTGATGTTTTGGGGCTGTCGCTGGGCAACACGGACTTTCAACTCCCTCCAAAGATTTTCTATGGGGTTGAGATCTGGAGACTGGCTAGGCCACTCCAGGACCTTGAAATGCTTCTTACGAAGCCACTCCTTCGTTGCCCGGGCGGTGTGTTTGGGATCATTGTCATGCTGAAAGACCCAGCCACGTTTCATCTTCAATGCCCTTGCTGATGGAAGGAGGTTTTCACTCAAAATCTCACGATACATGGCCCCATTCATTCTTACCTTTACACGGATCAGTCGTCCTGGTCCCTTTGCAGAAAAACAGCCCCAAAGCATGATGTTTCCACCCCCATGCTTCACAGTAGGTATGGTGTTCTTTGGATGCAACTCAGCATTCTTTGTCCTCCAAACACGACGAGTTGAGTTTTTACCAAAAAAGTTATATTTTGGTTTCATCTGACCATATGACATTCTCCCAATCCTCTTCTGGATCATCCAAATGCACTCTAGCAAACTTCAGACGGGCCTGGACATGTACTGGCTTAAGCAGGGGGACACATCTGGCGCTGCAGGATTTGAGTCCCTGGCGGCGTAGTGTGTTACTGATGGTAGGCTTTGTTACTTTGGTCCCAGCTCTCTGCAGGTCATTCACTAGGTCCCCCCGTGTGGTTCTGGGATTTTTGCTCACCGTTCTTGTGATCATTTTGACCCCACGGGGTGAGATCTTGCGTGGAGCCCCAGATCAAGGGAGATTATCAGTGGTCTTGTATGTCTTCCATTTCCTAATAATTGCTCCCACAGTTGATTTCTTCAAACCAAGCTGCTTACCTATTGCAGATTCAGTCTTCCCAGCCTGGTGCAGGTCTACAATTTTGTTTCTGGTGTCCTTTGACAGCTCTTTGGTATTGGCCATAGTGGAGTTTGGAGTGTGACTGTTTGAGGTTGTGGACAGGTATCTTTTATACTGATAACAAGTTCAAACAGGTGCCATTAATACAGGTAACGAGTGGAGGACAGAGGAGCTTCTTAAAGAAGAAGTTACAGGTCTGTGAGAGCCAGAAATCTTGCTTGTTTGTAGGTGACCAAATACTTATTTTCTCAATTTGTCTGTCATAGTTGACGTGTACCTATGATGAAAATTACAGGCCTCTCTCATCTTTTTAAGTGGGAGAACTTGCACAATTGGTGGCTGACTAAATACTTTTTTCCCCCACTGTAGATAGTATTGTTATTAAGACGGGTAAGGGAATTGCTGTTACAAGAAAATGTTCATAGCATATAGCATCTAGCACTCTGAATCAGGTGATTAAATCCCTGGTCCTATCACACCTAGAGTGCTGTCCGGTTATGGGGTCATCCGCAGCACAGAGAGATATAAAAGAATAGGGCTGCCAGATTAACTCTTCATTGCTCTATCCGTATGAATGTTAAATGTGTTACCTGTCAGGTATTTTAATTGTCTGTATTGTCTACTTGTTAAATGTTTGTAAAGTCTTCATTTGTAATTGTTTTATAATGTCTTATTAATTGGTGTTGGACTCCAGGAAGATTAGCTTACGTTACGGCGTTATGTTTACATATCTTGCATTACTCATCTCATATGTATATACTGTATTCTATACTATTCTACGGTGAAGGAAAAAAGTATTTGATCCCATGCTGATTTTGTACGTTTGCCAACTGACAAAGAAATGATCAGTCTATAATTTTAATGGTAGGTTTATTTGAACAGTGAGAGACAGAACAACAACAACAAAATCCAGAAAAACGCATGTCAAAAATGTTATAAATTGATTTGCATTTTAATGAGGGAAATAATTATTTGACCCCCTCTCAATCAGAAAGATTTCTGGCTCCCAGGTGTCTTTTATACAGGTAACGAGCTGAGATTAGGAGCACACTCTTAAAGGGAGTGCACCTAATCTCAGCTTGTTACCTGTATAAAAGACACCTGTCCACAGAAGCAATCAATCAATCAGATTCCAAACTCTCCACCATGGCCAAGACCAAAGAGCTCTCCAAGGATGTCAGGGACAATATTGTAGACCTACACAAGGCTGGAATGGGTTACAAGACCATCGCCAATCAGCCTGGTGAGAAGGTGACAACGGTTGGTGCGATTATTCGCAAATGGAAGAAACACAAAAGAACTGTCAATCTCCCTCTGCCTGGGGCTCCTTGCAAGATCTCACCTCGTGGAGTTGCAATGATCATGAGAAAGGTGAGGAATCACCCAGAACTACACGGGAGGATCTTG
Source organism: Coregonus clupeaformis (assembly GCF_020615455.1). Classification (NCBI taxonomy): domain Eukaryota; kingdom Metazoa; phylum Chordata; class Actinopteri; order Salmoniformes; family Salmonidae; genus Coregonus; species Coregonus clupeaformis. The sequence goes on from NC_059206.1 coordinate 10,961,402, forward strand.
TCAATGATCTCAAGGCAGCTGGGACCATAGTCACCAAGAAAACAATTGGTAACACACTACGCCGTGAAGGACTGAAATCATGCAGCGCCCACAAGGTCCCCCTTCTCAAGAAAGCACATATACATGCCCGTCTGAAGTTTGCCAATGAACATCTGAATGATTCAGAGGAGAACTGGGTGAAAGTGTTGTAGTCAGATGAGACCAAAATTGAGCTCTTTGGCATCAACTCAAGTTGTCGTGTTTGGAGGAGGAGGAATGCTGCCTATGACCCCAAGAACACCATCCCCACCGTCAAACATGGAGGTGGAAACATTATGCTTTGGGGGTGTTTTTCTGCTAAAGGGACAGGACAACTTCACCGCATCAAAGGGATGATGGACGGGGCCATGTACCGTCAAATCTTGGGTGAGAACCTCCTTCCCTCAGCCAGGGCATTGAATATGGGTCGTGGATTGGTATTCCAGCATGACAATGTCCAGAAAAACGCATGTCAAAAATGTTATAAATTGTCACCTTCTCACCAAGCTGCTTGGTGATGGTCTTGTAGCCCATTCCAGCCTTGTGTAGGTCTACAATCTTGTCCCTGACATCCTTGGAGAGCTCTTTGGTCTTGGCCATGGTGGAGAGTTTGGAATCTGATTGATTGATTGCTTCTGTGGACAGGTGTCTTTTATACAGGTAACAAACTGAGATTAGGAGCACTCCCTTTAAGAGTGTGCTCCTAATCTCAGCTCGTTACCTGTATAAAAGACAGCTGGAAGCCAGAAATCTTTCTGATTGAGAGGGGGTCAAATACCTATTTCCCTCATTAAAATGCAAATCAATTTATAACATTTTTGACATGCATTTTTCTGGATTATTTTGTTGTTATTCTGTCTCTCTATAGACTGATCATTTCTTTGTCAGTGGGCAAACGTACAAAATCAGCAGGGGATCAAATACCCCGTAGCACTCACCTCTGTCATCATGAAGCGCTTTGAGAGACTAGTCAAGGATCATATCACCTCTACCTTACCTGTCACCCTAGACCCACATCAATTTGCTTACCGCCCCCAATAGATCCACAGACGATGCAATCGCCATCACACTGCACACTGCCCTATCCCATCTGGACAAGAGGAATACCTATGTAAGAATGCTGTTCATTGACTATAGCTCAGCATTCAACACCATAGTACCCTCCAAGCTCATCATTAAGCTCGGGGCCCTGGGTCTGAACCCCGCTGTGCAACTGGGTCCTGGACTTACTGACGGGCCGCCCCCAGGTGGTGAAGGTAGGAAACAACATCTCCACTTCGCTGATCCTCAACACTAGGGCCCCACAAGGGTGTGTGCTCAGCCCCCTCCTGTACTCCCTGTTCACCCATGACTGCGTGGCCAAGCACGCCTCCAATTCAATCATCAAGTTTGCAGACGACACATCAATGACATAAATCCAGGGATTTTGATTGGGGAAGCAGCGAACCTTCACTGTGGGGACAACATCGCGATGCATTTCCTTATGAAGCCGGTGACGGAGGTGGTTAGCTCGCCGATGTTATCGGCGGAGTCTCGGAACATATTCCAATCAGCGCTAGCAAATTCTGATGACCATTTCTCAACAGAGCGAGTCACGGGTACTTCCTGTTTGAGCTTCTGCTTGCAAACAGAAACAGGAGTACGGAGTCATGATCTGATTTGCCGAATGGCAGATGAGGGAGGGCCTTGAATGCTTGCTTGTGAGTAGAGTAACAGTGGTCTAGGACTTCATCGCCCCTAGTGGCGAAGGAGACGTGTTGATGGAAGTTGGGCATCACGTGTCTTAATGACGCGGAATTAAAATCGCCGGCGACAAGAAAGGATGTAAGTTTTCCTGCTTGTTTATAGCCTTGTACAGTTCGTTAAGTGCCAGTTTGTTATATTTCTTGTCCTGAGGTGGAATGTATACAACAGTTCACGATAACGGCTGAAAACTAGAAGGGTCGGCATTTCAACATCAGATATTCCAAGACGGGTGAACAATGGGTCAAGGCTACCACTGCACTCAAGTCAGCACACCATATGTTGCTGATGAAGAAGCAAACCCCTCCCCCTCTTAATTTCCCTGACTCAACTGTCCTGTCCGTCCGCTCCGGAGAATCCATGGGGGGTATCTTGTCCGAAAGTCATGTTTCAGAAAAGCGGAGAATATTGCAGTTACGAGAGTCCCGTTGGTAGCAAATCCGCGATCAGAGGTCATCCATCTTATTGTCAAGTGACTTTATCTTTGGCCTTTAGAATGGAGGGAAGAGGTGGCCGTTTTTTACCTTCGCCTTAATCTCACCAGGACTCCCCATCTCCTGCCTCTGTAACACCGGCATTTCCTCTTGCATATCTGAAAATTTGGGTCAGAATTACAGAAAGAGCCCAGCGCCGATTAGTCGAAGTTGAAGCCGGAATTGGGGTAAGTAACTGCCGATCTGATGTTCAAAAGTTATTGTCGGTTATAAGAAATGATACATTTAGTGCAAAAACAAAGTAAAGATAAACACCAAAAGAAGCAAAGTTGGGTCGTACTGCGCCATCGCTCCAGTTCCTGTACCACAAACAAACCCCTCCGCCTTCCTTTTTCCCAGAGAGTTATTTCTTCATGTCCGCGCGATGGACGGAGAAACCCATCTGGCTGAATGGACAGGGGCAGTATGTCCAGAGAGAGACATAATTCCGTGGAACAGAGGATGTTACAATACCTTATGTCTCTCTGGAAGCGGATCCTCGCCCTGAGCTCGTCTACCTTATTTTCCAGGGACTGAATGTTAGCGAGTAGTATACTCTGAAGCGGTGGATGGTCCTGAGTCGGACTGGGACCCCACTTCTTCTTCCTCTTCTCCGGCATCGCCGTTTTGGAGCTCTATTCATCCCCCAGGAGGAATAGAGCTGCCTCAGGAAGTTCAAACAAAGGATCCAGGTCAGGGAAGTAGAATTTCTGCTCGAATTTCTGGTGAGTGACCGCTAACCTAATGTCGAAAAGTTATTTTCGGCTGTAGGTAATAATACAACAAACTTTCTGAGCAAATAATGTAAGAAATAACACGCACAAAACAAATACTGCAGAGTTGGCTAAGAGCTAGAAACAGGGCGACCGTGTCTGTCAGCTCCATCGTGTCAACACCAGTAACCTGTGTGTGTAACCTGATAAGTGTGTGGTGTAAAATGGAAATGTGTTTTTTTGCATATCCCACTCCCCCTGAGACACAATCAGAGAGTGGGATCACGGCCAGGGTCTGTCATTATTGACGTCGATCATGGCGCAATTAGGGCTAAGTGCCTTGCTCGAGGGCAGATCAAACGATTGTTCACCCAGTGAGCTCTGGGATTCAAACTAGCAACCTTTCGGTTACTGGCCAATGCTCTAACCACTGGGATACCTGCTGCCCATAACGGGCCACTCATGAATAACCTCACTACATCACCCATTTGGTGAAATATATCTCTCTCAACTCAGACATCTTACTCCTTCAATATCTTCCTCTCCTCATCGGATCAATCCTATCTGTTACAGTTTCATTCTGAGTAGTTCAAATTGTGCTGCCTTTTTCTTTCAGTGTTTGATTGATTTGTGAACTCTCTCATCTGCAGAAGTGAGGGGTTGCTGATGAGATATTTTGAGCTGTGTGTTGAAACTTGTGTCTTTCATATATGCTTCTGTAATATCAAGACAAAGACTAGAGTGTCTCTGTGCATTGGACAGCTTCTCTGTCAGCTAACAGGGAGAAAGACTAGAGCGTCTCTGTGCATCGGACAGCTTCTCTGTCAGTTAACAGGGAGAAGAAAGACTAGAGCGTCTCTGTGCATCGGACAGCTTCTCTGTCAGCTAACAGGGAGAAAGACTAGAGCGTCTCTGTGCATCGGACAGCTTCTCTGTCAGCTAACAGGGAGAAAGACTAGAGCGTCTCTGTGCATCGGACAGCTTCTCTGTCAGTTAACAGGGAGAAGAAAGACTAGAGCGTCTCTGTGCATCGGACAGCTTCTCTGTCAGTTAACAGGGAGAAGAAAGACTAGAGCGTCTCTGTGCATCGGACAGCTTCTCTGTCAGCTAACAGGGAGTAGAAAGACTAGAGCGTCTCTGTGCATCGGACAGCTTCTCTGTCAGCTAACAGGGAGAAAGACTAGAGTGTCTCTGTGCATCGGACAGCTTCTCTGTCAGCTAACAGGGAGGAAGACTAGAGCGTCTCTGTGCATCGGACAGCTTCTCTGTCAGCTAACAGGGAGAGAAAGACTAGAGCGTCTCTGTGCATCGGACAGCTTCTCTGTCAGCTAACAGGGATAGAAAGACTAGAGTGTCTCTGTGCATCGGACAGCTTCTCTGTCAGCTAACAGGGAGTAGAAAGACTAGAGCGTCTCTGTGCATCGGACAGCTTCTCTGTCAGCTAACAGGGAGTAGAAGACTAGAGCGTCTCTGTGCATCGGACAGCTTCTCTGTCAGCTAACAGGGAGAAAGACTAGACTGTCTCTGTGTTAGCCTTTTGTTCTCACTCAGATACATAATACTACATAATACTACATAATACTACATAATACTACATAATACTACATAATACTACATAATACTACATAATACTACATGCTTTATTAGCTGGAATTGCAGGCTCCCTAATTAGACCTGGTTTTTATTTAATACCATTATTCATTGAGTCATTAATAACGTATTTTTAATACCATTATTAATCCCTTCAAACATAGATTTGTCCAAAAATAATACTCACCATTTTAGGTAACTGAGGTTTATGTCTGTTAACCCTTAAGCCACCAACATATTTTACATACATGGATTACCAATGGGGTCGTTTTGAAGAAACTATTGGATAAAGAAAACACAATCATAGCAAAATGTAAACGTATATCTTATTAAAACATAATTAGACATGGAAATAATGAGGTTTAAAATGTGAAAAAGAACCAAAACACAGTCTTTAAATGTACATGATTGGGAGGTTGCTAACAGTAACATAGTATAGAAAGTATACATTCATTAATTTTATGGATTATAATGCATTTAAAAAGTAGTAAAACATACATTTATTCCATTTGACAGGGATTTTAAAACCTTTACACAACGAACGCTTGATGTGATAAAACACATAGCTAGCTATGTGTGTTGGAAGAACGTACACAATGATGAAGGAGTGAACTGTGTTCATATACATCCACAATGATGATGGAGTGAACTGTGTTCATCATATACATCCGCAATGATGATGGAGTGAACTGTGTTCATCATATACATCCACAATGATGATGTGCTATTTATGTTTTATTCTCTAAGCGTTTGAGTAGCTTGACAGCTGGCGATCAGCTCTGCGTGAGCCCGCCGTGTGTGTGTGTGTATCACTGCTGCATGCTGGGTAGACCTCGTTTCCAACGCCGCATAAACAAAAGGTTAATGAGGGTTCACAGCTTTTTGTTTATCCCTTCAGCAGATGCCAACAGATTTACACACACACACACACACACACACACACACATACACACACACTTCGGGCTCACACAGAGCAGATCTGCATGAAACTCAGCCCTAATCACTGGGGGCCCGTGTGCTGTGTTTTAGCCAACAGCTAGACAAACGAATAACCACTTATGACCATTTCTCTATGTAATTACTGCAGTTCATGGATGGATATTGGCTACTTCCTGACGGGAATAAATATCTTTCTAGTCTCATCATGTTTTCCTGTTTTTAGTTTTGGCCCCATCGTGGTTTGATTGATTAATTTGATAGATATGCATGACTGATCAAAGTGATCAAAGCAATTGTGGGATGCGTTGTTGTATTGTGGATGTTTTCTCTGAACGTCCATGCTTTCCTGATATTCTGCTGTTGTTGTCATAGTGACAAATATGTCATATAGTCATTATGGGAGACTTTGACGAAACAGCAGTGATGTGCATTTTCATCAAAGGCTTTCCTATGGGTGTTACTTCCCTCAAACCCAAATGTCAGGTTCCTGTCTTTCTGTGTCACTCTGCTGTATACAGATGATTAAATACTGCCCTCCAGTGGAGAGATTACGACTCAACAGCACGCTTTTCTCAGTGTGTTGAGAGTGTTATGGTCAAATAATAATATCTTCGTCTTGAGTAGTAGTTGTGTTGTGATTAATCATTGACTTGACAAGTACTGTTTTAGAGTTTTTATGTCTACGATAACATTGTGGTATTTGCTTAAGGACACACTAGTTTATGTTCTTCCCTTTAGCTTGTCTAGCTGTCAAAGGAAATGTCACTCGATGAGGAAAAATGAACCAAAGCCACAACACTGAGGTTATCATGAAAAAGGGCTTGATATCTATTTGTGTACGTGTTAGTCTCACGTAACCATAGTCCCCGGTCTCACGTTACCATAGTCCCCGGTCTCACCTAACCATAGTCCCCGGTCTCACGTAACCATAGTCCCCGGTCTCACGTAACCATAGTCCCCGGTCTCACGTAACCATAGTCCCCGGTCTCACGTTACCATAGTCCCCGGTCTCACCTAACCATAGTCCCCGGTCTCACGTAACCATAGTCCCCGGTCTCACGTAACCATAGTCCCCGGTCTCACGTTACCATAGTCCCCGGTCTCGAAAGTTACCAAAGTCCACGGTCTCACGTTACCATAGTTCCCGGTCTCACGTTACCATAGTCCCCGGTCTCACGTTACCATAGTCCCCGGTCTCACGTTACCATAGTCCCCGGTCTCACGTTACCATATTCCCAGGTCTCGAAAGATGCCAAAGTCCACGGTCTCACGTTACCATAGTCCCCGGTCTCGAAAGTTACCAAAGTCCACGGTCTCACGTTACCATAGTTCCCGGTCTCACGTTACCATAGTCCCCGGTCTCACGTTACCACAGTCCCCGGTCTCACGTTACCATAGTTCCAGGTCTCACATTACCATAGTCCCAGGTCTCACATTACCATAGTCCCAGGTCTCACGTTACCATAGTCCCAGGTCTCGAAAGATGCCAAAGTCCACGGTCTCACGTTACCATAGTCCCAGGTCTCACGTTACCATAGTCCCCGGTCTCACGTTACCATAGTCCCAGGTCTCACGTTACCATAGTCCCCGGTCTCACGTTACCATAGTCCCAGGTCTCACGTTACCATAGTCCCAGGTCTCACGTTACCACAGTCCCAGGTCTCACATTACCAAAGTCTCAGGTCTCACGTTACCATAGTCCCCGGTCTCGAAAGATGCCAAAGTCCATGGTCTCACGTTACCATAGTCCCCGGTCTCACGTTACCATAGTCCCCGGTCTCACGTTACCATAGTCCCCGGTCTCACGTTACCATAGTCCCCGGTCTCGAAAGCCAGGAGTCCTATATGTACTGTAGACTGAACCCTCTCACACATAACAGGAGACTGGTTTTCAGAAAGGCCTAATGCTGAAAAAATTACAATAAACCTTTTTCTGTGTTTCAGCCTGAAAGAGGTTCAACAACGTCTGGAGCACCTGAGCTGAGTGACTTGGAGGGCCAGAGAATAGAGGTTGAGACAACAGAGAGGCCCAAAACGTAGAGGCTTGTACTGTGAGTACTGGAATCTATCGGTTGGGCTTTTCCATTTAGGCTAGTCTGGTTTAGTCTTGTCTAGGCTCTACAGGTAGCTACTCTCTCCAGGCACTGTATTGACTGTGTTCTAAAACGCGGTAACACTTTTATTTAAAGGGTACCTACATAAGGGCTTCATAACACATTCATAAGAGCAGTGTGTAACCATGTTATCAATGGCATAGTGTTAGCTATTATGCTAACATGCTAACATGGGTTTTGTGTGTGGACAATGGTTTATGTATGCTAACACTGTGGCCTGTCTCTGTGGAACCCAGTGGTCGCTGCTTGCCTGGTGGGAGCTGGAGGGGTGTGTTTAGCAGGGAGAGCAGCCCAGGCAGACAAGCTGAGGTTTCAGGAACAGGGCCTGACCTCTCTACTGGACATACTGAGAGGAGACTACCAGACTACAAGACTACAGGGTCACCCACCACAACATGCAAGGGAAGAGTGAACAAGAACACCAAGACAATAACATGGTACGGTTAAAATCTCTCTCTCTCTTTCACTCCCTCTTTCATCTCTCTCTCTCTCTCTCTCTCTCTCTCTCTCTCTCTCTCTCTCTCTCTCTCTCTCTCTCTCTCTCTCTCTCTCTCTCTCCTCATTCTTCTTCCTTCAGACTGATATCTAAATTATTAGCCAAATAAGCCTTTAAATCTCTTGTCCTTTAACCATTGCATGTACATACATCAATCACAAAAGGATGGTAGCTGCAGTAAAATATGTCCAGCTGTTGTCAGTTTCCTCCCAGAGATGTATAGTGAGCTGTATGGAAACATCTGGAACAGTCTCCTATCAGAGATCAGCTAGCTGGATGGAAACATCTGGAACAGTCTCCTATCAGAGATCAGCTAGCTGTATGGAAACATCTGGAACAGTCTCCTATCAGAGATCAGCTAGCTGTATGGAAACATCTGGAACAGTCTCCTATCAGAGATCAGCTAGCTGTATGGAAACATCTGGAACAGTCTCCTATCAGAGATCAGCTAGCTGTATGGAAACATCTGGAACAGTCTCCTATCAGAGATCAGCTAGCTGTATGGAAACATCTGGAACAGTCTCCTATCAGAGATCAGCTAGCTGTATGGAAACATCTGGAACAGTCTCCTATCAGAGATCAGCTAGCCGTATGGAAACATCTGGAACAGTCTCCTATCAGAGATCAGCTAGCTGTATGGAAACATCTGGAACAGTCTCCTATCAGAGATCAGCTAGCTGTATGGAAACATCTGGAACAGTCTCTTGTCACAACTGGTTTTTTTCATGGTGAAATTATGAGAATTCACAGAATCAGTCTCTCTTGTCTGTGTCATGTTCATACGGTTGACATGAAATGTGTAGAGACAAATACGGTCTATTCTGAACATCAGAATTGTTACGTGCTCGTACTCACACACTCACACACTCACACACACACACACACTCACAATCACACACACACACACACTCACACTCACACACACACTTAACTGGGTAACGTGAGTGATTTTCCCTAATGATATTGAAAGGCATTGGACTCCATGACAAACCATCTGTAAAAAAATAATATAATAATCAATTAAAACAGCATTTGCTAAATGTTGTTATGTTTAGAGGCAATAATCCCTAACCAGGGATTAAACTGTGGGTAATAGAGGGCTCAGTATTAGTGAGAGTACTAAATTAACAGCACCTTCCTAAACACACATACGGTGCGTTCACAGGCAGGCAGGGTTTACAGTAGTACAGGATTGTATGAGATCTGGGTCAGGTCTTGTTTTCTAACTCTGAACCATATGTCTGTGTGCCGGGCCACCGAGGAATAGTGCAAAGGCCCGGGGTTTCTCTCAAGCCGTGGTTACACTTGCATAAAAAAACAAAAAAAGAGCCCACTGCCTTTAAAAAGCAACAAATCCTTTTGGAAACGGCCCCATGTGGCATCAATAGGATAATTTTGGTCATAAAGTCAGTCTCATCTAAAATGGAGTTTGGAACATCCGTGCATCACAACGGGGTAAATGAAGGGTGGGTTTTTATTTGAAGATGTCCATTTGCCCACTAACATGGGGTGAACAGCTGTGGTGATTGCTCTCTATCCAATAGCACCTGCTTAGCAGCTCTGACTGTGTTTACATAAGACAACACGTCACAAACATTTTTTACTTGACAAATACTGCACCAAACACCTTAGTTAGATGTCAAACTGCTCAACAAAAAAACATCCTCGGCAAAAACATAAAAAAAAAAAAATATTACAGATTTCTTGAGTTATCTTACATTCATTCTGCGGATTTTGGGTGCGTGAAATAGGCTACAGCGTCTCATGGGGGACAAACATCATTAACGAAATGCGGAATCGGGTCAGGAAACACACCTCCAAGACTGAAATCTCGTTTTTTTGTAATGAGCAACAGAAAAACACAACGTGCAACACATCGGCAACACATTCAGTGGATCTTTAAAGTGGTCGACTTCATCCCATCGAGATCCGATCCGATCCGATCCGATGGAGATTTGTTGCGTCTACACATGGTAATTAAATGCCTCTTTACCTGCCCAATGCGTGCGTAGAATCCCTGGTCCCTCCCTGTATGTAAATTAATCCAACCAGCCGTGGACCTCCCCTTATGACACAAGCTGTATAAATCAACAGAAAACAGCACACTTTTATAGTCAATCATTTTATACTCTCATCATTACAGCCTGCTTTTATTATCCAACGATTTAAAGACTGGGTTTAAATGTCCCAATGACCTCGACCTCTCCACCGCCGTACAAATTAATATTTAGAGAATCCTCTCCCATCCCTTAAAAAAAAGTCACCACACACAAACGATCGGAGTATCTCATGATGTGACAAAATACAATTAATGCACAGTATAAATAAAACACATAAAAAAAAAAAGACACAAAGGCTCTATTGCACACAGTAAAAATACAAACAGGTGAAGTTACAGAACAGGCTACGAGGTGCATCTCCGAATGGTGCAACGCGTTTATCCAGGGTGGATCTGTTTATCCAGGGTGGATCTTTACGCATGGATGTTTAGAGACAGTATGTTGTTTTTATATAATTGTAATCTTGTTTTGTAAATAACCTTTAGTAGAGGCCTAAACAGTACCAAAGAGGGGGGAAAACATTATTTATCAAAGCAAGAGGTGGAAGATGCAGCCTCACCGTGAGTGACTGAATAATCTGTTTGATTATCAAGCAGAATTTCATCATCATAACACAAACTGTCGCCTTATACCGGTGAATATGGTCCAACCAGTTTACCTTTGAAACCAACCGATAGTGACTCACCATCATGGTTGGGGCCAATTCTATTTCCATAAAGTGAATTCAGGAAGTAGACTGAAATTCAAATTTTCCTCATTTCAGTTTACTTCCTGAACTGACTGGATGGAAATGGCATTGCCCCCCTGCTTAACATATAGGTTGACACATACAGTGTTTCATAAGAACACATCACTAACTCAACCATGGCATTCCTCATTCCTCAGTCCCACGGCTTACTAACACTCATCAAATACCCTTTATCTACTTCCCCAGAGTCAGGTGAACTCGAGGATACCATTTTTATGTCTCTGCGTGCAGTTTGAAAGAAGTTGCTAACTAGCGCTAGAAGTCTATGACTGGAAGTCTATGGTATGGGCTAGCATGGAGGACACCAGGCGAGACCCAGGATACGGATTAGTGCCTAGGCCTCATGGTCCCTAGCCAAAGCAGCTGCTGGTCACTGGCCACTTCATTTATATAAGTAGAATTAGGGTTAGCATTAGTGTAATGTAATTGTGCCTGTTATATTGTTAATTGAAAGTCGGTTAAGCTAAGTAGCTCTTTAGCTAAATGTAAAAAAAGAAGAAAAAAAAGAATGTCACTGCTATGGGTGTTGGAATGGAACACCCTTTTGAGGGTGTTGGAATGGAACACCCTTTTGAGGATGTTGGAATAGAACACCCTTTTGAGGGTGTTGGAATGGAACACCCTTTTTGAGAAGTGTTGGAATGGAACACCCTTTTGAGGGTGTTGGAATGGAACACCCTTTTTGAGAAGTGTTGGAATGGAACACTCTTTTGAGGGTGTTGGAATGGAACACCCTTTTTGAGAAGTGTTGGAATGGAACACCCTTTTGAGAAGTGTTGGAATGGAACACCCTTTTGAGAAGTGTTGGAATGGAACACCCTTTTGAGAAGTGTTGGAATGGAACACCCTTTTGAGAAGTGTTGGAATGGAACACCCTTTTGAGAAGTGTTGGAATGGAACACCCTTTTTGAGAAGTGTTGGAATGGAACACCCTTTTGAGAAGTGTGTGTGTGTCCTCTGCTCTGTGTTGAAACCCTCGCAGAACGTTGGGGCCCGTTTCATTTCATATGGTCGCCTCTTGCCTCACCACAACAGGGCCTTTTCTGGTCTATTTTTCTTCTACGATATCAGTCAGTATTCCTCCTGTCCAGTCATGAGTGAATTAGCAGACAGGATATTGCATAATAAAAGCGGCCAGGCTTTACCCTTTCGGCTACTGACCTCTAAAGAAAGAAGTATGTAACAGCTAATGAAAACAAACAAGAGTCTAATCCAGACTAAAGGCTCCAGACAGACATCATCGTTACATACCTAGCCCAACCCTCTGTCCCACTGTGGGAGTAGGATGAAGTTGCCCCTAGAGCCTAGACACTGATCAGGTGTCAGTTTAGCATTTCCCCACTAACGGTTACGGTTTGGATTGGGGGAGGGGAAGCTGGTCCTAGATCTGTACCGAGGGGAAACCTCACCCCGGAGCCCCACTGTGCCTGTGATGAAACCATAGATTTGTGTCTTAGGAAACCACTGCTGTTAAAGAGACAAGGAGAGTTTCCAGCCCTATCAGCCCTAGAGCAGAGCAAGGCAGGAGTTCAGTGAAAAGGAACGGCCACACCAGGGGACGTTGTCTAACTCCTAGTACCCCACTGAGGTTCCATCTCTACAGGGGCTCGGGAAGACTCAGAGCAGTTCATTGGAGGAGGAAGAGAAGGCCTGTAGGACCAAAAAGAAAACAGTGCAAGATATAACCTGACCCGCTCTGGGAGTGTTAAAGACCTGATCCACAAGTTCTCAGGCTCAGAGAACCTTTATCAGCCATGGAGAACGGCTCACCAGTTCCGTCACAGAGCGGATCCCTGCCTGAAGACACTAACCGGCCAATCAGGATGTCCACAGCCAGGACTGAGGAGGTACTGGCCAATCAGAGCTCCCAGTCCATCCCAAACGCTCTCAGTAGTACCACAGTACAGACCCAAAGCCCAGTCAGGATGTCCACAGCCAGGACTGGCACCACAGAGACTGAGAAGACAGTGGTCAAGTCCACCTCCCAGTCCCAGTCCAACCCAGCCACACCGAGCAGCATTAGCGGTACCATACAGACGTCCCAGTCCAACCCAGCCACACCGAGCAGCATTAGCGGTACCATACAGCACGGCAGCATTAGCGGTACCATACAGACGCCCAGTCCAACCCAGCCACACCGAGCAGCATTAGCGGTACCATACAGACGTCCCAGTCCAACCCAGCCACACCGAGCAGCATTAGCGGTACCATACAGACGTCCCAGTCCAACCCAGCCACACCGAGCAGCATTAGCGGTACCATACAGACGTCCCAGTCCAACCCAGCCACACAGAGCAGCATTAGTGGTACCATACAGACGTCCCAGTCCAACCCAGCCACACCGAGCAGCATTAGCGGTACCATACAGACGTCCCAGTCCAACCCAGCCACACCGAGCTGCACCACCGTAGAGAACCAGAGCCCGGTGCCTCCCATTAAAGTGACCACCACTACTGTGCTGTGCTGCATGTAGTGATTCGCTTAGTCTCTCTCTCTCTCTTCCCCCTTCTCTCTGTCGCTGTCTCTTTCCCCTCTTTCTTTCTCTCTCTCTATCTCTTCCCTATCTCTCTCTCTCTCTTCCCCATCTCTCTCGCTCTATCTCTCTCTCTGTCTGTCTGTCTGTCTGTCTCTCTGTCTGTCTGTCTCTCTCTCTCTCTCTCTCTCTCTCTCTCTCTCTCTCTCTCTCTCTCTCTCTCTCTCTCTCATCAATTCTTAGGCTTTATGGCATGCTGTGCGTGTCTTTCCACGGGAAATACCTCGAGTCTCTCTCTCTCTCTCTCTCTCTCTCTCTCTCTCTCTCTCTCTCTCTCTCCATCCCTCCATCCATACATTTAATATCTTATTCTCCTCCTCCAGAAATCAGACATTGATCCCAACAAGCAGCCTGAAAGTCCCCCGTCTGAGGACGAGCCGTCCAATCCCGTCAAAGTCTGCCAGAACCCCAAATATCAGCTGTTCCTGGGTGGAGACATGACGGGGAACGGATCCAGGGATACAAATGGAACGTCTGGGGGAGAGAACGGGAATGGGAGAGACCCCAGGAACAGTTCCCGTTGGGACAGCGCTAGCTCCAGATTTGGGCCAAACCACCGCGGATCCCTGGAGTCTCTGGCATCTCGGGACAGGGACACCATGTCGGACAGGGTGAGGGGCCGGGGGCCACTTAGGGCTGGTACTGGGGACAGGGGAATCAGATAAGGCTGAGGACCAATAACAGGTCTGAGGCTTGGGCCTCCAGGGGCCAGGGGATTCATTCAGGGGTGGTGGTGGTGGGGCCAGTACTGCTAGGGGCCAGGAGAATCAGACATGGCTGAGGGACAGTATTAGGCCTCCAGGGGCCAGTTCTGCCAGGGACCGCCAGGGACCTGAGATGGGGGAATGGGGGGCCAAGGGAACGACAGGTTGTCAACCCACTCTAATTAAACTGATAGATAGAGCTCAGAGTGGCTGTGTGATCAGCGCCAGATGCTGCCTGTAGACTTAAGCAGATCAGCAACTGTCTGTCTGCTCCCAACTGCTGTGCTGACCTTTATGATGCATTGCCATCTGCTGGTGTACAACAGGCTTTACAATAACGTCAATATTAAAAATCCATGGATAATATTACAAAGACAACATTTTTAGAATGTTCATGTTTTTATTTATGTTATCGAATGTTTCTGTCTGTTGTCTAGCTGGGAGGTTTTGAGAGTCCCCCCAGGGCGTTCAACAGTCCCTACGCTACAGCGGCTTCCACGGAGTACAACCCTGGCGTGTACCGGATGTCAGAGCATAAGGTAAAATGTGTGCTACAGAAACAACTGTTTTACTAATATCTTGTTTTGTCTTAGAGAGCAAAGAATTATGATATTATTGCATAGTGTAGTGGGTGATTTTGGACGGAGTCAGGCGCAGGAGGGTAAATCACAGAATAAATAGTTTAAATCAGGAACACAGCGGTACGCAGCAATGTGTAAAACACTCCAGTGCACTGTAGAAAAACAAGGCACACGGGGTGAATATCCCGGCGAAACAAAATACAAAGTAGCCCCACCGAGCTATAGTCACCTCCACAATAACTAATCACACACACAAAGACAGGGGGGGGGGCAGAGGGAACACTTATACAGGTACTGATGAGGGGGATATGAACCAGGTGTGTGTGATTGACAAGACAAGACAAATGGAATGACGAGATGAGGAGCGGCAGTGGCTAGAAGGCCGGTGACGACGAACGCCGAAGCCTGCCCGAACAAGGAGGGGAGGCAGCTTCGGAGGAAGTCGTGACATATAGCCCATTTACCTCAGTTTGTCTTAGAGAGCAAAGAATCCTGATATTATTGTATAGCCCATTTACCTCAGTTTGTCTTCCCTCTCCCTCCCCTCCTCTCCCTGTTCTCTCCCCTCCCTCCCCTTCCCCTAACTGTTCTCTCCCCTCCCTCCCGCCCATCTCCCTCCCCTCTCCTCTCCCTCCCCTCCCCTCCTCTCCCTGTTCTCTCCCCTCCCTCCCCTCCTCTCCCTCCCCTCTCCCTGTTCTCTCCTCTCCCTCCCCTCTCCCTGTTCTCTCCTCTCCCTCCTCCTCCCTCCCCCTTCCCCTAACTGTTCTCTCCCCTCCCTCCCTCCCCTCTCCCTCCCCTCTCCTCTCCCTCCCCTCCTCTCCCTGTTCTCTCCTCTCCCTCCCCTCTCCCTGTTCTCTCCTCTCCCTGTTCTCTCCTCTCCATCCCCTCTCCCTGTTCTCTCCTCTCCCTCTCCTCCTCTCCCTGTTCTCTCCTCTCCCTCCCCTCTCCCTGTTCTCTCCTCCCCTCCCCTCCTCTCCCTGTTCTCTCCTCTCCCTCCCCTCTCCCTGTTCTCTCCTCTCCCTCTCCTCCTCTCCCTCCCCTCTCCCTGTTCTCTCCTCTCCCTCCCCTCTCCTCTCCCTCCCCTCTCCCTGTTCTCTCCTCTCCCTCCCTTCCTCTCCCTCCCTTCTCCCTGTTCTCTCCTCTCCCTCCCCCTCTCCCTCCCCTCTCCCTGTTCTCTCCCTCTCCCTCCCTCCCTCTCCCTCCCCTCTCCCTGTTCTCTCCTCTCCCTCCCCTCCCTCTCCCTCTCCTCTCCCTGTTCTCTCCTCTCCCTCCCCTCCCCTCTCCCTCTCCTCTCCCTGTTCTCTCCTCTCCCTCCCCTCCCCTCTCCCTCTCCTCTCCTCTCCCTCCCCTCCTCTCCCTCCCCTCTCCCTGTTCTCTCCTCTCCCTCCCCTCCTCTCCCTCCCCTCTCCCTGTTCTCTCCTCTCCCTCCCCTCCTCTCCCTGTTCTCTCCGTTAGATGCAGGGGGTGATGTCTCCAGCCACATCAGAGCTGAACCTGTTCAACAGCCACAACAGCAGGAGTACCAGCCCCGTGCTCTCCTTCACCCCGACCTCGACCGCCCCACGTGCACGCTTCTCAGCCTACGACTCTCTCAGGAGGCGGGACCAGCCGGTGGGTGGTCAGAGCAATAATATG
This sequence comes from Coregonus clupeaformis, assembly GCF_020615455.1. Classification (NCBI taxonomy): domain Eukaryota; kingdom Metazoa; phylum Chordata; class Actinopteri; order Salmoniformes; family Salmonidae; genus Coregonus; species Coregonus clupeaformis. The sequence continues at coordinate 10,977,749 of NC_059206.1, forward strand.
GGTTAAAAAACATTTGTATGCCTTTTGACATGTTATAAAGTCTCATAATATATATAATACCAGTACTACTATAGTGTATATCTGTATGACTGACCCCTGGTTCTTCCAGGTGATGCCAAGCCAAATCCCCATGCGGTCCACTGTGTCGCCTGTCGCTATGCCCAACAAGAGAGACTACATCGAGGAGCTGACCAGACAGATGGATGCATGTCAGAAGGTACAGTATGAAGACTATCTCTCTCTCTCTCTCTCTCTCTCTCTCTCTCTCTCTCTCTCTCTCTCTCTCTCTCTCTCTCTCTCTCTCTCTCTCTCTCTCTCTCTCTCTCCCACCCACTCACTCACTCACTCACTCACTCTCTCTCCGTGTCCCCCTCCTTTCCACAGAGGAACCAGTTCCTGGAGGCAGAGAGCGTAGAGATGGAAAAGGAAAGGAACCAGATCAGGTTGGAGATGAGAAGCCTGTTGGTGAACAACGAGGACCTTCTCAGAACCAACAGTACCCTGCAGGTGTGAAGCATGATGGACTACACTACCCAGAATGCTCTGTGGAGCATATCTGGTGTGACCTCAGTAAAGCTGTTGCCTGAGTACCAGTCTGTTTGCGCCGTGATGCCACTCCTTGCCACTCCTTGTCTTGGTAAGGAGTGGCGTGATGGCACAAACAGACTGGTTCCGAGGCTAGTAGAGAGGTTCCTGACGCTAACGTAATGTCCTGTCTCCTTATCAATCCAAGATGGAGATGAAGAGGATGAGGGAGAGGATGATAGAGCTGGAGAGAGACAACACGGCCATGACGGAACGCTTCAGAGTTATGGAGGTAGGCTACTGGACTGGGCTACACAGAAACTACACTGTGTTCATCCTTCTGAGACTCTTTCCTGGAGCTGGATGGAAGGATGATCTTCCAACACACAAGCTCCTCCTTTCATGTATTTCTAGATAAATATTAGTGGTTGTGTTTTCAAAGTGTTGAAACACGGAGGATAACCTCCCGAGTGGCGCAGTGTTCTAAGGCTGTGCCACTAGAGATCCTGGTTCGAATCCAGGCTCTGCTGTAGCCGGCCGCGACCGGGAGACCCATGGGGCGGCGCACAATTGGCCCAGGGTAGGGGAGGGAATGGCCGGCAGGGAGGTAGCTCAGTTTATAGAGCATGGCGTTTGCAACGCCAGGGCTGTGGGTTCGATTCCCACGGGGGGCCAGTATGAAAATTAAAAAAGTAATGTATGCACTAACTGTAAGCCGCTCTGGATAAGAGCGTCTGCTAAATGACGTAAAAATGTAATGTCGCGGAGAGCTGATGTCATGTGTGTTTCCTCCAGACGGAGCTGACCGAGGCCAGGGTCCTGATGGTGGAGGCTAACACTCAGGAATATGCCTTCAACTTCCTGCAGCAGTCTCTGAAGAATAAGATAAAGGATGCCGAGGTACATAATAGGCTTCTCTATAATCAGATTCTACATTTACCGTTTTTAGGGGTTAAGTGCCTTGCTCAAGGGCACATCGACAGATTTTTCACCTAGTCGGCGATTAGAACCAGCGACCTTTCGGTTACTGGCACAACGCTCTTAACCACTAAGCTACCTGCCGCCCCCGCAGACCTCAGTCAGTTAGCTGGGCCTATTCTACCACAGACCTCAGTCAGTTAGCTGGGCCTATTCTACCACAGACCTGTCAGTTAGCTGGGCCTATTCTACCACAGACCTCAGTCAGTTAGCTGGACCTATTCTACCACATAACTCAGTCAGTTAGCTGGACCTATTCTACCACAGACCTGTCAGTTAGCTGGACCTATTCTACCACAGACCTGTCAGTTAGCTGGACCTATTCTACCACAGACCTGTCAGTTAGCTGGGCCTATTCTACCACAGACCTGTCAGTTAGCTGGGCCTATTCTACCACAGACCTCAGTCAGTTAGCTGGACCTATTCTACCACAGACCTCAGTCAGTTAGCTGGGCCTATTCTACCACAGACCAGTCAGTTAGCTGGGCCTATTCTACCACAGACCTGTCAGTTAGCTGGACCTATTCTACCACAGACCTCAGTCAGTTAGCTGGACCTATTCTACCCACAGACCTGTCAGTTAGCTGGGCCTATTCTACCACAGACCTCAGTCAGTTAGCTGGACCTATTCTACCACAGACCTCAGTCAGTTAGCTGGGCCTATTCTACCACAGACCTCAGTCAGTTAGCTGGACCTATTCTACCACAGACCTCAGTCAGTTAGCTGGGCCTATTCTACCACAGACCTCAGTCAGTTAGCTGGGCCTATTCTACCACAGACCTCAGTCAGTTAGCTGGGCCTATTCTACCACAGACCTCAGTCAGTTAGCTGGACCTATTCTACCACAGATCTGTCAGTTAGCTGGACCTATTCTACCACAGACCTCAGTCAGTTAGCTGGACCTATTCTACCACAGACCTCAGTCAGTTAGCTGGACCTATTATCCACAGACCTCAGTCAGTTAGCTGGGCCTATTCTACCACAGACCTCAGTCAGTTAGCTGGACCTATTCTACCACAGACCTGTCAGTTAGCTGGGCCTATTCTACCACAGACCTCAGTCAGTTAGCTGGACCTATTCTACCACAGACCTCAGTCAGATAGCTGGGCCTATTCTACCACAGACCAGTCAGTTAGCTGGGCCTATTCTACCACAGACCTCAGTCAGTTAGCTGGGCCTGTTCTACCACAGACCTCTCAGTTAGCTGGACCTATTCTACCACAGACCTCAGTCAGTTAGCTGGACCTATTCTACCACAGACCTCAGTCAGTTAGCTGGGCCTATTCTACCACAGACCTCAGTCAGTTAGCTGGGCCTATTCTACCACAGACCTCAGTCAGTTAGCTGGGCCTATTCTACCACATACCTGTCAGTTAGCTGGACCTATTCTACCACAGACCTGTCAGTTAGCTGGGCCTATTCTACCACAGACCTCAGTCAGTTAGCTGGGCCTATTCTACCACAGACCTGTCTGTTAGCTGGGCCTATTATCCACAGACCTCAGTCAGTTAGCTGGGCCTATTCTACCACAGACCTCAGTCAGTTAGCTGGGCCTATTCTACCACAGACCTCAGTCAGTTAGCTGAGCCTATTCTACCACAGACCTCAGTCAGTTAGCTGGGCCTATTCTACCACAGACCTGTCAGTTAGCTGGACCTATTCTACCACAGACCTCAGTCAGTTAGCTGGGCCTATTCTACCACAGACCAGTCAGTTAGCTGGACCTATTCTACCACAGACCTCAGTCAGTTAGCTGGGCCTATTCTACCACAGACCTAGCTGGGCCTATTTACCACAGACCTGTCAGTTAGCTGGGCCTATTCTACCACAGACCTCAGTCAGTTAGCTGGACCTATTCTACCATAGACCTCAGTCAGTTAGCTGGGCCTATTCTACCACAGACCTGTCAGTTAGCTGGGCCTATTCTACCACAGACCTCAGTCAGTTAGCTGGGCCTATTCTACCACAGACCTCAGTCAGTTAGCTGGGCCTATTCTACCACAGACCTCAGTCAGTTAGCTGGGCCTATTCTACCACAGACCTCAGTCAGTTAGCTGGGCCTATTCTACCACAGACCTGTCAGTTAGCTGGGCCTATTCTACCACAGACCTCAGTCAGTTAGCTGGACCTATTCTACCACAGACCTCAGTCAGTTAGCTGGGCCTATTCTACCACAGACCTGTCAGTTAGCTGGGCCTATTCTACCACAGACCTCAGTCAGTTAGCTGGGCCTATTCTACCACAGACCTCAGTCAGTTAGCTGGGCCTATTCTACTACAGACCTCAGTCAGTTAGCTGGACCTATTCTACCACAGACCTCAGTCAGTTAGCTGGGCCTATTCTACCACAGACCTCAGTCAGTTAGCTGGGCCTATTCTACCACAGACCTGTCAGTTAGCTGGGCCTATTCTACCAGGGACCTCAGTCAGTTAGCTGGGCCTATTCTACCACAGACCAGTCAGTTAGCTGGGCCTATTCTACCACAGACCTCAGTCAGTTAGCTGGGCCTATTCTACCACAGACCTCAGTCAGTTAGCTGGGCCTATTCTACCACAGACCTGTCAGTTAGCTGGGCCTATTATCCACAGACCTCAGTCAGTTAGCTGGGCCTATTCTACCACAGACCTCAGTCAGTTAGCTGGACCTATTCTACCACAGACCTCAGTCAGTTAGCTGAGCCTATTCTACCACAGACCTCAGTCAGTTAGCTGGGCCTATTCTACCACAGACCTGTCAGTTAGCTGGGCCTATTCTACCACAGACCTGTCAGTTAGCTGAGCCTATTCTACCACAGACCTCAGTCAGTTAGCTGGACCTATTCTACCACAGACCTCAGTCAGTTAGCTGGGCCTATTCTACCACAGACCTCAGTCAGTTAGCTGGGCCTATTCTACCACAGACCTCAGTCAGTTAGCTGGACCTATTCTACCTCTGACCTGTCAGTTAGCTGGACCTATTCTACCACAGACCTGTCAGTTAGCCGGGCCTATTCTACCACAGACCTCAGTCAGTTAGCTGGACCTATTCTACCACAGACCTGTCAGTTAGCTGGACCTATTCTACCACAGACCTGTCAGTTAGCTGGGCCTATTCTACCACAGACCTCAGTCAGTTAGCTGGACCTATTCTTCCCACAGACCTGTCAGTTAGCTGGACCTATTCTACCACAGACCTCAGTCAGTTAGCTGGACCTATTCTACCACAGACCTCAGTCAGTTAGCTGGGCCTATTCTACCACAGACCAGTCAGTTAGCTGGGCCTATTCTACCACAGACCTCAGTCAGTTAGCTGGGCCTATTCTACCACAGACCAGTCAGTTAGCTGGACCTATTCTACCACAGACCTCAGTCAGTTAGCTGGACCTATTCTACCACAGACCTCAGTCAGTTAGCTGGACCTATTCTACCACAGACCTCAGTCAGTTAGCTGGACCTATTCTACCATAGACCTGTCAGTTAGCTGGGCCTATTCTACCACAGACCTCAGTCAGTTAGCTGGACCTATTCTAACACAGACCTGTCAGTTAGCTGGACCTATTCTACCACAGACCTGTCAGTTAGCTGGACCTATTCTACCCACAGACCTGAGCCTGTGTGTGTGTCCTGACCCTGCGTGAGCCCCTCTGTGTTTCCAGAAATGGCACCCTATTCCTTACTCTGCACAGAATTAGTGCACTATGTAGGAAGTAGGGTTCCATTTCAGCCCCAGCCTCTGTGCCTGTCCTACACCGTGTGTATCTGTCCCCCTATAGGAGGCACTAGAGAAGCAGTCGCTCCATGCCCAGGGCCTGTCGGAGAAGCTGTGGCTGTCTGAGAGAAAGTTGGAGGATCTAGAGGTGGACAAGGAGACACGGGACAAGAGGACATCGGAGCTCAGCGACACTGTCTTCAGACTGGAGACTGAGGTACAGTACTGTTCTCTTTACACACCTAAAATGTAGCTACAAGGGTTGGGGTTCATTTCCACTAATTCAATTCTAATTAAATTCCCTTTCCCTGTAAATTCCAATGAATACAATTCAAATTCCAGGTCAGTATTTAAATTCAGAGATAATTAAATTCCTTTCAATTCCAATGTTAGGTTAATTCCAATATATTAATTCCCAATTCAATATTATCCCCCCAAAAATTCCACACATTCCAATTTGAATTCAATTCACTCAGGCTTTCAGGGAATATAGAAATACAAGTTGAAATGATTTTAAAACAAATCTTGCAGTCAAAAAAAAGAAAGAAGAAGAAGCGCATTCATTCCTTTAACTGTATGTGAAATAAACACATTCAATTCCAAAACTTGACATTTTTTGAAATTCGAATTGAATTCAACGTAAATTCTCCACTTCATGAGTGAATTCAAGAATTGAATTGGAATTGACCGCAACCCTGGTAGCTACCAAAGTTTCAAATAGATCTATCCACTGTACTGACACTAGGGGTGGAGGATTCTCAGAATCAGGAGCAACCAGGATTTCTGGAAAATCTGAACATTTTGGGAAAGTATATAAAGTATGTGGGCGTGTGTATGCCTGGATGGGTACAGGATGGGTCTGGATGGGTACAGGATGGGTACAGGACGGATACAGTATTGGTACAGGATGGGTACAGGACGGATACAGTATTGGTACAGGATGGGTACAGGACGGATACAGTATTGGTACAGGATGGGTACAGGATGGGTACAGGATGGGTACAGGACGGATACAGTATTGGTACAGGATGGGTACAGGATGGGTACAGGACGGATACAGTATTGGTACAGGATGGGTACAGGATGTGTGCGTGACATTATTGTCCTCCTCCCTCCACAGCTAGGAGAGGCCCTACAGAAAGCCACCCAGGCCTCAGCAGAGCTCAGTCTGCACCAGAAGCTACGAGATGACGCCCTGCTGAGGGTGGAGGAGCTGGAAGAGACCCTACTGGAGAAGGGTCAGGAGCTGCAGACAGCCCAGCAGACTGTCAGCCGCCTGCAGGGACAGGTACAATACTGACCAGGGTTATACAGACTGTCAGCCGCCTGCAGGGACAGGTACAATACTGACCAGGGTTATACAGACTGTCAGCCGCCTGCAGGGACAGGTACAACACTGACCAGGGTTATAAAGGCCTTACAGCTTGGGTTAGGGTGGAGCTGCAGACAGCCCAGCAGACTGTCAGCCGCCTGCAGGGACAGGTACAATACTGACCAGGGTTATAAAGGCCTTACAGCTTGGGTTAGGGTTAGGGTTAGAGGGTTAGGGGGTTAGGGGGTTAGGGTTAGGGTTAGGGGGTTAGGGGGTTAGGGTTAGGGTTAGGGTTAGGGGGTTAGGGTTGGGGGTTAGGGTTGGGGTTGGGGTTGGGGTTGGGGTTGGGGGGTTGGGGTTGGGGTTAGGGTTAGGGGGGTTGGGGTTGGGGGTTAGGGTTAGGGGTTAGGGGGTTAGGGTTAGGGTTGGGGGTTAGGGTTGGGGGGTTAGGGGTTGGGGTTGGGGTTAGGGGTTGGGGGTTAGGGTTAGGGGGGTTAGGGGTTAGGGTTAGGGGGGTTAGATGGTTGGGGTTAGGGTTAGGGTTAGGGTTAGAGTTAGGGTTAGGGTTAGGGGGGGGGGGGGGGTTGGGTGGGGTTGGGGTTAGGGTTAGGGTTGGGGTTGGGGGGTTGGGGTTGGGGCTAGGGGTTAGGGTTAGGGTTAGGGTTGGGTTGGGGTTGGGTTAGAGTTGGGGGTTGGGTTAGGGTTAGGGGTTAGGGTTGGGGTTGGGGTTGGGTTAGTTGGGGGGTTGGGGTTGGGGTTAGGGTTGGGGGTTGGGGTTGGGGGGGGGGGGTTAGGGTTGGGGTTAGGGTTGGGGGTTAGATGGTTAGGGGTTGGGGTTGGGGGTTGGTGTTAGGGGTTAGGGGTTAGGGGTTAGGGGTTGGGGTTAGGGGTTAGGGTTAGGGGAGTTGGGGTTGGGGTTAGGGGTTGGGGTTAGTGTTAGGGGTTGGGGTTGGGGGGGTTGGGGTTAGGGGTTGGGGTTGGGTTGGGGTTGGGGGTTAGTGTTGGGGTTAGGGGTTGGGGGGTTAGAGTTAGGGTTAGGGTTGGGGGGTTAGGGTTAGGGGTTAGGGGTGGGGGTTGGGGGTTAGGTTAGGGTTGGGGTTAGGGTTAGGGGGTTAGGGTTAAGGGTTGGGTTAGTGTTAGGGTTGGGGTTGGGGGTTGGGTTAGGGTTAGGGTTGGGTTGGGGTTAGGGGGTTGGGGGGTTGGGGTTAGGGTTAGGGTTGGGGTTGGGGGTTAGTGTTGGGGTTAGGGTTAGGGGTTGGGGTTGGGGTTAGGGTTAGTGTTAGGGGTTAGGGTTGGGGGTTAGGGGTTAGGGTTAGGGGTTAGGGGTTAGGGGGGTTGGTGTTAGGGTTGGGGGTTGGGGTTAGGGTTAGGGGTTAGAGTTAGGGGGTTGGGGTTAGGGTTAGAGGGTTAGGGTTAGGGTTGGGGGTTGGGTTGAGGGGTTGGTGTTGGGTTGGGTTAGGGGTTAGGGTTAGGGTTAGGGGTTAGGGTTAGGGGGTTAGGGGGTTAGGGTTAGGGGGTTAGATGGTTAGGGTTAGGGTTAGGGTTAGGGTTAAAGGGTTAGGGGGTTAGGGTTAGGGTTAGGGGTTAGTGTCACCTACTTGACCCATACTGTAAAATCTGTCTCCATATGTGCTTTTTCTGATGTACTCTACATGTGTATAATATGATTTATTCCTCTGTGTGTGTTGTATATTTCTTACATTCTGTTATACTCTGTCAAGAGTCAGGTAAACTGATAGATAACTGTATGTGCTGTCATCAGGTGTCAGGTAAACTGATAGATAACTGTATGTGCTGTCATCAGGTGTCAGGTAAACTTATAGATAACTGTATGTGCTGTCATCAGGTGTTAGGTAAGCTGATAGATAACTGTATGTGCTGTCATCAGGTGTCAGGTAAACTGATAGATAACTGTATGTGCTGTCATCAGGTGTCAGGGAAGCTGATAGATAACTGTATGTGCTGTCATCAGGTGTCAGGTAAACTGATAGATAACTGTATGTGTTGTCATCAGGTGTCAGGTAAACTGATAGATAACTGTATGTGTTGTCATCAGGTGTCAGGTAAACTGATAGATAACTGTATGTGTTGTCATCAGGTGTCAGGTAAACTGATAGATAACTGTATGTGTTGTCATCAGGTGTCAGGTAAACTGATAGATAACTGTATGTGTTGTCATCAGGTGTCAGGTAAACTGATAGATAACTGTATGTGCTGTCATCAGGTGTCAGGTAAACTGATAGATAACTGTATGTGTTGTCATCAGGTGTCAGGGAAGCTGATAGATAAGGAGCGGTCCCTGGAGGAGGAGATCCAGCTGAGGGAGAGAGTCCAGCTGCAGTGGAAGCAGGCAGAGAGGAGCGTAGAGGACCTCACGATAGAGCTACAGACTGCTGCACAGACCAAGGAGGACCAGGCCAAGCAACTCAAACAGGCTCAGGTAGGTACAGACAGAGAGCACCATAACCCCTAACCTTTAACCCAGTCTAAAGAGGACCTGGCCAAGCAACTCAAACAGGCTCAGGTAGGTACAGACAGAGAGCACCATAACCCCTAACCTTTAACCCAGTCTAAAGAGGACCTGGCCAAGCAACTCAAACAGGCTCAGGTAGGTACAGACAGAGAGCACCATAACCCCTAACCTTAACCCAGTCTAAAGAGGACCTGGCCAAGCAACTCAAACAGGCTCAGGTAGGTACAGACAGAGAGCACCATAACCCCTAACCTTAACCCAGTCTAAAGAGGACCTGGCCAAGCAACTCAAACAGGCTCAGGTAGGTACAGACAGAGAGCACCATAACCCTAACCTTAACCCAGTCTAAAGAGGACCTGGCCAAGCAACTCAAACAGGCTCAGGTAGGTACAGACAGAGAGCACCATAACCCTAACCTTAACCCAGTCTAAAGAGGACCTGGCCAAGCAACTCAAACAGGCTCAGGTAGGTACAGACAGAGAGCACCATAACCCCTAACCTTAACCCAGTCTAAAGAGGACCTGGCCAAGCAACTCAAACAGGCTCAGGTAACTCAAACACAGTAGCCCCATTTAAACCTGGTTCTAGCATGTGTCCTTTGTCCTGATATTTGTCCTCATTCTGATTGTGCCCACATTTGTAGTTCACTCCACTTGGGGGTAGTGAAGAGACTTGTGAAATGGTTCACTCCACTTGGGGGTAGTAAAGAGACTTGTGAAATGGTTCACTCCACTTGGGGGTAGTGAAGAGACTTGTGAAATGGTTCACTCCACTTGGGGGTAGTGAAGAGACTTGTGAAATGGTTCACTCCACTTGGGGGTAGTGAAGAGACTTGTGAAATGGTTCACTCCACTTGGGGGTAGTGAAGAGACTTGTGAAATGGTTCATTCCACTTGGGGGGTAGTGTAGAGACTTGTGAATGTAGAAGGTTGCAAATACGCATTGTGATCTGACCACAACACAGCACAGACACACCGTAGCGCAGACACCAATTTAGAGACAACATCTATACCACATACCATCCTAGTACAACCATAGACTACAGTTCATACAACATCCCAGTACAACCATTGGCTACAGTTCACAGGAAACATACATACACGGACAGGTCAGCTGAGCTCACGTCAATCTGGGTTAATAAAGTATTACTTATGCAAATCCCTTAATTCAATCTATGTGCTCCTAATCTTAATCTAATCTTCACTGTTTGGCCCATTTCTGCTTAATCTCATTAGAAGATGATTTTTAGAAGAGCGGAGAGAGAGAGAGAGGAGACTGTATGAACCGTGGGAGAGATACTGTAGATAGAGAGAGGAGACTGTATGAACCGTGGGAGAGATACTGTAGATAGAGAGAGAGGAGACTGTATGAACCGTGGGAGAGATACTGTAGAGAGAGAGAGGAGACTGTATGAACCGTGGGAGAGATACTGTAGATAGAGAGAGAGGAGACTGTATGAACCGTGGGAGAGATACTGTAGATAGGGAGAGGAGACTGTATGAACCGTGGGAGAGATACTGTAGATAGAGAGAGAGGAGACTGTATGAACCGTGGGAGAGATACTGTAGATAGAGAGAGAGGAGACTGTATGAACCGTGGGAGAGATACTGTAGATAGAGAGAGTAGACTGTATGAACCGTGGGAGAGATACTGTAGATAGGGAGAGGAGACTGTATGAACCGTGGGAGAGATACTGTAGATAGAGAGAGAGGAGACTGTATGAACCGTGGGAGAGATACTGTAGAGAGAGAGAGGAGACTGTATGAACCGTGGGAGAGATACTGTAGATATAGAGAGAGGAGACTGTATGAACTGTGGGAGAGATACTGTAGATAGAGAGAGGAGACTGTATGAACCGTGGGAGAGATACTGTAGATAGAGAGAGGAGACTGTATGAACCGTGGGAGAGATACTGTAGATATAGAGAGAGCAGAGATAAGGCTACAGATAAATTAACTCACATGTACATACTTCTGCTTCAACTTTCTCTTTGGTGGTCAATGCAGGGTTACTGTAAAAGCACTTTATAAATGATTGATTGGTTGATGTGTTTCTCCAGGAGAAAGTGTTAGATCTTGAGAGCGACCTGGAGGAGATGCAGGACAGTGAACAGAGATGGGCCAGCAAACACAAGAGAGCCATCGAACAGGTCCGTCTGCCTACACCTGCCCTCTCAACCTTGACCCCAACACCCCTTACTGTTGAAATGTGCTCGCTTTCAATTTACATGTACAAATAACCCACAAATCACTTTCACATGAGCGTCTACTTTGCTCCATACTTCCTTGAACGATCCCTGGCCAGAACTAATTCAATCCTGACGTCCATCTACAGCATCAAAGAATGACAAGTTTTTTTTTTTTGGGGGGGGGGGGGGGGGGGTTGTAGTACCTTAAAATGGGTTTCTTTAAAGTACGTCTCCTTGGGGTTGGGAAGATTCCAAGGCCCTCAATTGGAGTGGGGTGGTTTTACTGTATGTGATTGTAAATCCGGAAATACATTCTTTTTAAAAGTCTGACGTTGGGATGTTTGCTTTGTTCTTCGCAGACGGAACAGCTCCAGCTGAAGTTGATCCAGCAGAAAGATGTGAATGAGCAGCTGGACAGTGAGAAGATCATCCTGGAGAGACAGGTACAGTGCACTAACTACCGGTGGGTTTTCACTGGGAACAGTTTTAACCTGCAGGGGTTTTCACTGGGAACAGTTTTAACCTGCAGGGGTTTTCACTGGGAACAGTTTTAACCTGCAGGGGTTTTCACTGGGAACAGTTTTAACCTGCAGGGGTTTTCACTGGGAACAGTTTTAACCTGCAGGGGTTTTCACTGGGAACAGTTTTAACCTGCAGGGGTTTCATGTCATTCTGTGATGTGTCTATGTGATGCGTGTAACCCCCCCCATCGTTCTCCAACGTTGTCCCTTTTTATCATGAACACACAATTCTATAAAAACATGTAACCGTGTCATCCATGTACACAGTTAAAAGGTGAAGCGGTTGTGTCTGTGATGAATGATTGAGCAGTGGCAACGTGCTTTGTGTCTGTGGAGCCATGACTGAGGGTGTCCATTCGTTCCTGTGCTAAAGTAAAAACTCTTAATAAACGGTACTGTATATCCAGCTGCGTGACCTGCGTGTGGAGGTGGCGGATCTCCAACACACCAGAGTCCACGAGGATGTGATCACTAAGACAGAGAGCCGGGCCAAGGAGCTGGAGAACGCTCTGAGGGTGGAGGAGAGGAATAAGGTGGTGATGAACAACTCCATCGGTAAACTGGAGAGGAAGATCAACGAACTGTCTGGCCAGCTGGAGGAGGATCGGAAGATGGCCACGGAGCAGAAGGACCAGGTAGGATACTCACACTAACACCACCACTCCACTAGGGGGTAGTAAAGAGACTTGTGAAATGGTTCACTCCACTTGGGGGTAGTGAAGAGACTTGTGAAATGGTTCACTCCACTTGGGGGTAGTGAAGAGACTTGTGAAATGGTTCACTCCACTTGGGGTTAGTGAAGAGACTTGTGGAATGGTTCACTCCACTTGGGGGTAGTGAAGAGACTTGTGGAATGGTTCACTCCACTTGGGGGTAGTGAAGAGACTTGTGGAATGGTTCACTCCACTTGGGGGTAGTGAAGAGACTTGTGGAATGGTTCGCTCCACTTGGGGGTAGTGAAGAGACTTGTGAAATGGTTCACTCCACTTGGGGGTAGTGAAGAGACTTGTGAAATGGTTCACTCCACTTGGGGGTAGTGAAGAGACTTGTGGAATGGTTCACTCCACTTGGTGGAATGGTTACCATTGTGTGTGGGAGTGTATTGTGATTGACCACATCGGGAACACTTTACTTAAAGCCTGCAGGTATAATGCAGTATTATGTAATTATATTGCATTAGAAGACTTGTCGTAGGCATGTTTGAACCCCTTATAATGTATAATTATCATCTCATAATGATCCTGACCTATGACCCCTCAAATGGCGCCGGGGAAGATGGCTGCCGTTTTACAGCCCTCTAACCAATTGTACTGTTATGTGTGTTTTTTTGCCTTGTTTGTAATTTATTCTGTACATAATGTTTCTGCCATCGTCTCTTATGACCAAAAATAGCTTCTGGATATCAGGACAACGATTACTCACCTCGTATTG